>NW_027180539.1:0-95000 GCF_040956055.1 Brachionichthys hirsutus | reverse complement strand
TCAGTTGCTTTTCTCACAAATCAGGTTGCATTGCCCTGACATGAAAAAGAGATGCATGCAATAAAAGCAAACGAAGAACGGCATGTGGAATCAGTAATCTGTAGTGCAGTCCAATCCTATCCAATCCAATCTAGTCCGCTCCAGTGCATTGCAGTGCAGTCCAATCCAATCCAATCCAGTCAAGTCCAGTGCAGTCCATTCTAGTACAATTCAATCCGCTCCAGTCTAGTCTATTCTAGTCCAGTCCAGTGAATTCCAATTCAATCCAGTCCGCTCCAGTGCATTGCAGTGCAGTCCAATCCAATCCAATCCAGTCAAGTCCAGTGCAGTCCATTCTAGTACAATTCAATCCGCTCCAGTCTAGTCTATTCTAGTCCAGTCCAGTGAATTCCAATTCAATCCAGTCCGCTCCAGTGCATTGCAGTGCAGTCCAATCCAATCCAATCCAGTCAAGTCCAGTGCAGTCCATTCTAGTACAATTCAATCCGCTCCAGTCTAGTCTATTCTAGTCCAGTCCAGTGAATTCCAATTCAATCCAGTCCAGTCTAGTGTAGTCCAGTCCACTCCAGTGCAGTGCAGTCCAGTCCAATCCAATCCATTCAAGTCCAGTCCAGTGCAGTACAATTAAATCCAGTCCAGTAAAGTCCAGTCTTGTCTATTCCAGTCCAGTCCAGTCCAGTGTGGTACAATTCAATCCAGTCCAGTCTAGTGTAGTCCAGTCCAGACTGATCCAGTCCATTCAAGTCCAGCCCAGTCCCTTCCATTCCATTCCAATCACAAACCAAAACCAAAAGGTGGTGTTCCAGGATGGCGTGAGAGATTGATGCAGGTTATTTAAATGAGCACTGGAAAACAGGGCCCAGCTGATGAGTACAGCGTTGCTGTATTAAAAACCTCTTAGATTAAATGGTGTTTGTCTGCTGAAATGTGTAATTATTAACCAAATCCAACAAAGTAAACACTGACATTTATTGTGCTTTATACGGTGACTAATCTTTGCAGTCTTTGTCAAGGATATATTTTTTATTTTGTCCATCGCCTAATGTCTGCGATTCTGTGAATCCTCCATGATCTGTTATGCATCCAAGCTTTCTGCTCAGTGAGCCTGTTCTGCCTCGATGCATCACTGCACTCTCCGGAATGAAAGCAGGGTCATCTGAGGAAGACATTTTCTTTATTCATGTCCCAAAACTTCAAATGGCCGTTTCCATCAAAAACCAAAAAAGAGAAAGAAAAAACTACATGTATGCTATATATGGTTAATATAGCTGTATATTGCCACGTCATTCAGAGGACCCAGTGAGTGGGTGATGTTGGAGGTGGTCTGTTACCCAATCAGAAGGATGGTACTGATATATTCTGATATATTCTGGACTGTTTTTCCACTAAATGACCAAGACAGGAGCTGCATACTCATATTTCAGTTATGAAATACTTTATTGGCTCAATACAGAATGTAAAAAGAAAATGTTTTTCTAAAATAATTATGACTGCAGTACTCTGACAAGGATGGCGGGCGTGGTCTATCACTGTAGGACATTGGCCAACCTGTGCTAGGCTCTGTATCCTATAGACTTACAACCCAGATGAGACCCACATCTACCTCTACTCTTTTTCCATTTTAATATATCCTCAAAATTAAACATGAAATGCATTGCTACCTCCGGCAAGGCGGGGGTTATTTAATCACTGCCGTTTTTCCGTCTTTAGGAAGATAACTCAAAAAGTTCTGGACGGATCTGGTTGAAATTTTCAGGAAATGTTGGGAATGTTACCAGAAACAGGCGACTACATTTTGGTGATGATCAAGGAGACACCCTGGATTATTGATCAGTTTGAAATTTTAAGTAACATTGCAGCCAATGGAGCTTCAAAATGTGTTCCACAATATCTCAGTTGATTACTGACCGATATTTATGGAATTTGACACAGTCATGTAGGGTGGGGTTCTCTATCTCACCACCAAATTTCACACATGTATATATCAAGTTTACTGTGGAGGTGATTCATGATCTGTTATCCATCTATCTATTAATTTTGCACTCCCATGTTCCAATGCTCCAATTTTGACATTGCCCATGTGAGCAAGCACAGTGGGAGAGAATCCATGTGAATTCCGACGTGAACATTCACACCGGAATAACTTCAGCAGGTGTCAGACACATGTGATCAGTATCAGATGAGAAAATGGCCCAAATTTCAAATGAAAAGTTTACGTTTCGCGTCCCATTCAAGTTGTGTCGGAAAAAATAATTTCAGCATCACGTAGGACAGAAAAATAAAGAGAAAATTGTGTCTTTCTAAGACATGTAAGTGAAATGTTTGTAAAACAAACATTTTTTGTGTTGAAATTTGCTCACATGCCACCAAAGTCTTCCTGAGCCTCGACCAATGCAGGAATCAAACCAATTTACCCTGGCTACAAGCAATCATTGGTGTGCATTTTAGATCATTAGCAATGTGTTCATTGCTGTTGGGGAATCAGACGTCCACTGTGAACAGGCAGCAGAACAGACTGTGCAGGGTTTTAGATTTAATAATGAAACCTCCGCAGAGGAGCTGGACTTCAATCTAATACAAAATAAACCTACATCAAATGAGGCTGTGTGAAATCAATACTTCTTAATACTGGCAATGATATAGTCCATTAGTCAGGGTCAGGGTCAGCTTGAGGGTCAGGTCTTCAACAACCTATTGATTTTCTTTTATTAGTTGTGTCACGGCTGTGCCGCTCTCCACACCCATTCCCCGCCTCCACATTCCCGCTCTGCAATCAGCTGATTCCTGTCACCTGCTCCCGTCACCAGCTGCAGCGCATCACCACTCAGCCCCGGCCATTACATAAGCCCCGCCCAGACAACACACCGATGCAAGATTGTAGTGTCATGTATGTCCTCATTTCAGCAACCTTCCAACGCCTGCCTCCCCGTGTACCGACCTTGCCTGTCCCCGGAACCCTGTCTGCTCGCCTTCTGTCCCAGACCTCTCTGCCCGATGTGCCTGATCACCCGGTGCCTGACCCTCGCCTGCCTCTTGGACCTGTCTCTGTGCCGGCCCCTAACCTGCTCTGTCTGCTACTCTGGACTGACCTCCTGGTAACGAACAATAAAGCCGTTTCTGGACTCCTGCTCAAACCGCCGCGCATTTGGGTTCTAACCTGCCTTAGGCCTGACAAGTTTTGTGGCTTCTGAATTGAATTTCCTCTTAGCTGGATTGATAAATGTGTGATGTGTGTTCGCTGAGTATAAATAGTTTGGGACTGTCTTAAATCATAAGCTCAGGTGTGACAAATGCAAATAACCAGTCCGTGGAGAACAGTGCTGTGGATGAGCATCAACAGGGTCCATGGAGAGGGGGGGGGGGGGGAAGCAACACACTCTTTTCATAAAAGCGTCTGTGAGATTCACTCTAAAAACGTCCCCTCTCATTGTTGTGATTTGTTATGTCACCGTGTCAGCCCGGATGTTGCACAAGAACTGAAACTGTCGCTGGTAGAGCGGTCTAGAGTGAATCGGCTTGATTGCCCTTGCCACCGGTTTCATGCCATCATCTGAATGTTGGAGATGTTTGGTGCAGACAGCCTGCTGGCAAAGGGTGCGGTGCATTTTCAGAGCGTCTCCTGCTTCCTTGCTGACAATCCACTCCGGTCGACTACCATAGCGGACGCACCAATGGTAATGATCCTAGCTCCTCTTAAAAGCATCTGTAGCTGTGTAGGGTCGCGTCCCTATCCCCCAGAATATCTGACCACATGCCCTTCGCTTGCTGTGCCACAATGTAGAGTAGCAGGCAAACAATCATGAACTTGTTTATTTATCACAAGATCAGTCAAGAAAAAATGGATTTCCAACACAGAAAAGTGAAACTTCCTAGAGTATTTTTGATGAGCTGAATAGCTGATTGGGCCTCCTGTCCACTCCTTAACCATTTACTGCAGGGATTGTGGATTCCGGGGTTGCTCGTCTTTCCCGTGACGGGGTTCAGGTCAGAGGAGTTCCCTGCCAAGTCGAGCCCAGTGACCCCACGATGAACGAAGCAGTTCTGAGCGGTTTGGCACTCAAATCTCCTGGTAGCGGCTGCATTGACTATCGACTTGTGTGTAGCGCTGTTGCTTGTTCTTGCTCCTTGTGCTAGTTTATACCAAAACTTAGTGACAGGCCAAGGTAACAATTATGCATGCTACTTCTAAAATAAAAAAATAATCTAAATGAAAAAAAGTGTGTAACAACTGTCCAGGTCGTGTTGAAGACTGTCCTGGTCGTGTTGAAGACTGTCCTGGTCGTGTTGAAGACTCTCCTGGTCATTGTTGAAGACTCTCCTGGTCATTGTTGAAGACTGTCCAGGTCATTGTTGAAGACTGTCCAGGTCATTGTTGAAGACTGTCCAGGTCGTGCTGAAGACTGTCCAGGTCGTGCTGAAGACTGTCCAGGTCGTGTTGAAGACTGTCCAGGTCGTGTTGAAGACTCTCCAGGTCAATGTTGAAGACTCTCCAGGTCAATGTTGAAGACTCTCCAGGTCAATGTTGAAGACTCTCCAGGTCAATGTTGAAGACTCTCCAGGTCAATGTTGAAGACTCTCCAGGTCAATGTTGAAGACTGTCCTGGTCATGTTGAAGACTTTTGCCACTCCTCTATGAGGCTGACTCGGTTCTAAGCAGCTGCTGGGGACTTGTGATTCACAGAACGGACCTAATTCTCCTTGACAGGCTGAACTTTGTCCAATATTCTTGCCAAGCACACTGTTGTGAAATGAATGGCCTACGTGTGCAGCAGCGCCCATTTCTCCTCTAACATCCAAACTTTATTCTGTGCTACAACACAGAGGTCCCTAACCGCCGCAGCCCGGTGCCGGTCCGTGAGGCATTTGTTACCGGGCCGCACAGAAACAATAACTAATTTATGCAATTTCCTTTGTATCGTTTATTAGCGTCTAAAAGATCTTTTATTTTGAAAAATGACAAGATTTTCACCTGTGAATTTTCTTGGTCACGTGATATGTTGCGAAAAAAAAAACCCCAGCCGTAAACTAGTGAAAATTTATTTAAAGAAAACAAACTAACGTCTTTGGAGAGCTTCTTTGCTAAGCGGGAAAGTCCAACTGAGGAGGAAGGAGAGGCGCCAACGACCTCCAAGAAAATAAAAGTCTTTTAACAGACAAACCAGGAGTCAGACTTAAAACTCGGGTTCATCTCCAGATGACTGGCTTCGTTAACGAGGCACATAGAGACCAATAACCTGGGTTTAAAGAGAAGAATGTGGAATTTATGAAAGAAAAAAACATGAAGGACAGAAGCAATTATTGAGACCTCAACTTATGGTGAGTAGATATTGGTGTAATACTTGTTTAACAGTTATTGCAAGTGCATAATATAAAGTTTATTGGTAAGATTATATTCCTCTTTTTTTAACTTAATTACCCCCCTGGTCCGCGAAAACATTGTCCGCCATGAAACCGGTCGTGGCAGGAAAAAGGTTGGAGACCACTGCTATAACAGATGGTATTATGCGCTGGATGTAGTGTAATGGATTTTTTTTTTTGAATTCAATCTAAAATAATGATGTCCAAATCCAATGGGAACATTTTACTGCTAAAACTATTGAGTTTTTTTACTCCTTTTATACACTGGACACGTTGATCTACGACACGAACCTTTTCACATGAGTTTTGCATTGGCAGGTGAAATTTACATTCCAATTACAACAGTCCAGAGTCGGAGATACTTCTCTGTAGAGTTATTCCAGTGAGCGGTAGCACGCGTACATGCAGTAATATATAGTTCACTTATCCGTCGGTAAGACTAAACACAATGTACAGCAGCGGTCCCCAACCGTTTTCCTGCCACGGACCGGTTTCATGCCGTGAAATCTTTTTGCGGACCGGGGGGGTATATGTTAGGGATAAAGTCTCTAACATTGTTGTAATAATTTTTAAACGCATTGAAATGAATCAGGCAGAGGCAAGGATGCTTTTTCTCTGACGCAGCCAAGACCGACTGGTCTGGCGCGCTGCTCAAAACCAACCCTGTTCCGCTTACGGAACACCTTTATTTATCACCTTCATAGCTCCACCTCTTGACCCAGTGACATCACAATACCTTCAGGGCGCACAACATCACTGCCCACCAGATGGGACTGTTCTGCACCTAACAGTTACATTAAACAATTGAAAATGAGCAAATTAACAGTATACCGGTAATTAAATTTAAAAAGAGGAATATAATCTTACCAATAAACTTTATATTATGCACTTGCAATAACTATTAAATAAATAATTAATAGTGACACTATCTACTCACCATAAATTGTAGTCCCAATAATTGCTTCTGTCCTTCATGGTTTTTTGTTTCATAAATTGCACATTCTTGTCTTTTAATCCAGGTTCTTGTTTTTTAATCCGGGTTCTGGTCTCAATGTGTCGAAGCAGGTTTGAACCCTTCATTGCTTGTTAACGGAGCGAATCAGCTGTTAAAACCCGAGTTTTAAGTCTTAGTCCTGGTTTCTCTTCTCGGAGGTTGTCGGCGCCTCTTCTTCCTCCTCTTCTTCCTCCTCAGTTGGACTTTTATCCTTAGTAAAGAAGCTCGACAAAGACTTTTGTTTATTTTTATTAATTTTTGCGAGTTCATGGCTGTTTTTTAGCAACGTATCAAGACGCGATTGTTACGTTGGAGAAAATCCGGTCGTTTTTCAAAATAAAACACCTTTTAGACGCTAATAATCGATACAACGGAAATTGTATACATTAGTTGTTCTTTCTTTGCGGCCCGGTAACAAATGCCTCACGGACCGGTACCGGGCCGCGGCCCGGTGTTTGGGGACCCCTGCTCTACAGGACACCACCAAGGGCGGCTGTGGCTCAGTTGGTAGAGTGGGTATAGTCCAGTGATCGGGAAGTCGGTGGTTCAAATCCCACCTCTGCCGAAGTGTCCCCAAGATACTGTACCCCCATTTGGTCTGGCAGCACCTTGCATGGCAGCAGTCGCCCACTGGAGTGTGAATGCGTGTGTGAATGAGTGAATGTAAAGCGCTTGTGTTACGCCCCGTTACCGGGGAAAATAGAGTGAGAATCGCGTGAATGAAAACTCCGACATGTTTACTTTCATTCAATGTATTCGTCAAACTGACCGCGCACTCGATCAATGTGCAGTACATACACTGCAGATTCGCCACAGAAATTAAAGACACAGCATCACAGATTCAACACAGAAATTAAAGGACAAAATCAGGGCTTGAAACATAACTTCTGCAATGGTATAATTATAACTGATAAATAAAGGTTGATAAGAAAAATAATTGAACACTCCTTACCCTATGTAACGTGAACAAACATGAACCATATTTTAATCCATCATAACCATGACATACTCCCCTTCAACACAGATGTCGTCCCCGACATCACAACCAAGTGAGTAACCAATGAAAGCACGTAATGACCATAGAACGCCACAAAATCAATCACACAACAACCCCTATACCATCACTCAACTTATTTAAAGTTCAGGAGTGTGTGTGTCACATGTGTAGCGCCGATCTGCCCGTCCCTGTATGTCAACACTTGTGAAACCGTCCCTCTGTGTGCATCCTTCATTCAGCGATCTACTGACACACCAGGCTGATAATACCAGGTCCATGTACTCGTCGCCAGCATGGCTCCATACGGTGCCAGAGGATAGTAGTACATAATGGTATTTGGGGGTCCTGTACTACAGCAACTTGGATGGCCTAACTGGTCATACGTGAAGGTCCTAGGGGGGCGTCTCGCTCTAACTGGTCGCTGGCTCTCATTTCCACTGTGACCATCGCTCGAAACAGGTGATTGTGCTGCTGGCGGTCTCTCCTCCAGTGCAATCTCCTGTTGAAGTGGCCTGTCCTCTTCAGACAGTGGATCCCTTAAGTCCTGCTCCAGCTGGTGCATTTCCTGGTGCTCCGGTTCAACATCCCGCACAAGCTGTGTGACACCTTCGTCAGCATCCTCTCCATCAGCGTTAACGTGAGACCGTGTCCCAGGTTGAGATAGTGGCCATCTTCATCATCATCACTATCACTGTCATTTGTCTCTTGATCTAGTCGATCCCTTCCTCGGCTAACCTGATGCGACGGTTGTCCTCTCTTTTTGGCTGGTTTCAACTGAATTTCTAGAGGCAAATGGTCACATGGCAACAGAAGGTTACGGTGCAGGATTCTACGTCCTCTCGCCTTACCATGTTCAGGGATCACTTCATATATGGGCATATCTTTCCCCACCTGACAAACTACTTTGTGGATGCAATCTTCCCAATGATTCCTGAGCTTTCCTGTCCCCCCCCTTGGTGTCATATTTCTAACGAGAACACGGTCGCCCTCCTGCAACACAGAGCTCCTGACTTTGTTGTCATAAATCTGCTTGCTTTTCTCACATTTTTTCGCATTGGCTGTAGCGATCTCATATGCCTCCTGCATTTGTTGTTTCCACTTTTTCATGTACCCTCAATGATCAGCAGTGCCAGTCTCAGGGGTCAGACCAAACAACAAGTCAACAGGTAATCTCGGTGATCTGCCAAACAGTAGGAAAAAAGGTGAAAAACCTGTGACCTCACTTCTGGTGCTGTTATATGCGTAGATGATCTTGGGCAATGAGTCTTTCCAATTGGACTTCTGCCTGTCCGTGAGTGTTCTCAGCATTTGTAACAGTGTTCTGTTTAGCCGTTCCACTTGCCCGTTGCCTTGTGGGTGATATGGGGTAGTTCGGGAGCCTATCACACCACAGTTTGTTTTCAGCTGCGTGAACAATTGATTCTCAAATTCACCTCCTTGGTCATGGTGAATTCTCAAAGGGAATCCAAACTTCAGCGCATAATCATTAAATATTTTGTCAGCTACCGTCTTAGCAGATTTAGATGTTGTGGGATAGGCTTGTGCGAAGCGTGTGTAATGATTTATTATTAACAAGATGTATTCATAGCCACCTCGACACTTGTCTAGATGCAGAAAGTCAATGGATACAAGCTCGAGTGGCTGAGTTGTAACAATCGGTGTGAGTGGGGCTCTGGCCTCTCTACAAGGCTTCTTCTGTTTTATGCATGTGCAGATCTGTGTAACATAGCGCTCTACCTCTTGCTGCTTGTGTGGCCAGAAGAAGCGGTCTCGGATGAGCGATGTTGTGCGTTCCACACCTTGATGTCCCATCTCATTGTGGAGCTGTCTCAAAACTGTGGATTTGAATCTTTCAGGCAGAACAAGTTGGGTCCGGGTTGCAGTCTTTCTCTGGAGTATCCCCTCCCCATCAAAGGTCAATTTCTCCCAGTCGCGGAGCAAACACTTGGTCAGTGTACTGAATGACTTCAACTGCTGTCTGGTAGGCTTTTCTTTCGATAGTTTACAGACAATAACTGGGCCAATAGCTTGATCATCTCTCTGAGCTTGACGGATATCTGCTCTCAAAAATGGTGTAGGTGTGTCTTCACCCATTTCTGCGCACTCATAAGCCATCATGGACAGCACTGTGTGCGAAACTTCACTTTCGGTCACTTGTACAATGGCTTGCACTGCAGGGGAGGACATCTTCTCTGTGCATTCCTCCATCATCTCCTCTATGTCACAGGGCATTCTGGAGAGACCATCAGCATCACAATTTTCTTTACCTGGACGATACTTGAGAATCAGGTCAAAGTCAGCTATTTCTGCCACCCATCTATGCCCTGTTGCATTGAGTTTGGCTGTTGACAACACATAGGTGAGTGGATTATTGTCCGTATAAACGGTACAGGAAGATCCAATCAAATAGTCTCTGAATCGCTCAGTAACAGCCCATTTCAAAGCTAAAAATTCAAGTTTCCCTGAATGAAGATGATAGTTCTTTTCTGCTTTGGTTAGTGTCCGTGATGCATAGGCTATTACACGTAGCTTTCCCTCTTGTTCCTGATACAGTACAGCACCTAAACCTTGGTTTGAAGCGTCTGTATGTAAGATGAATGATTTCTCAAAGTCTGGGAATCCGAGAATCGGCGGTTCAACCAAACAATCAATCAGTCTCTCCAGTATCCTTTGATGTTCATTAGTCCAGGTGATTGCCTTGTGTGACGGTACCCCTTTAAACTTTCCTTTCCCTTTTCCTGTCCTGGTGTTACCGTCCTTGTGTTTGTCCAGTCTCGGATCTGATTCCGTCAAAACATAAAGTGGGCCAGCGATGCGAGAGAAGTCTCTGATGTACTGTCGGTAATAGCTCAGAAGTCCCATAACTGCTCTCAGTTCACCCACAGTCTGTGGCCGTTTCTCCTTTAACGCTGTCACAGCTACAGTATCAGCAGGATCCATTTTATTTCCCTCAGCTGATACAACGCGTCCCAAATAGCGGACCTCGCGTCTGAACAGTTCACACTTTCTGGGTTTTAACTTTATACCATGTTGGCGTAGTCGCTGTAGCACTGTTCTCACATGTTCAACATGATCCTCAAAGCTTCTGCTGAAGACCAAAGTGTCGTCTAAATATGGAATACAAATTTCATCCCTCAACCCCTCCAAACATTCTTCCATACAGCACTGGAAGGCAGCTGGAGCATTCATCAGACCGAAGGGAATCCTGATCCACTCATAAAGACCCCATGGTGTCACAAAAGCAGTCAGTGGTCTGCTCTCCTTTGTCACAAAACCTTGATGGTAAGCCTTCCCTTGGTCTAGGAGAGAGAACCATGAATTTCCTCCTAGGCCATCCATTATATCTTGCACTCTGGGGATAGGCTGACAGTCAGGGAGTGTCTTCCTGTTCACCTCACGGTAGTCAATACACAGCCGCATACTGCCATCTTTTTTTCAAACACACACAACTGGTGAAGCATAAGGGGAGGTAGATTTCTCTACCCATCCCTGGACAATAAGGTCACTTAAGTAGTCCTTCATTTCCTGGTACAATGGCTTAGGCACAGAGATATATGTTTTTGCTACAGGCTCAGCGTCCCTCAACGATATGCTAAGTTGCAATCTTTCTATGCAGCCAATGTCATCATCTGATCTTGAAAAGGAAGCAGACTCCTCTCTTAACATTTGACAAACTATCTCCTGCTCCGGCTCATTCAGGTGACACAGGTTTACAGGAGGGTCCCACCCATTGTCAGCTCGATCCCTTCCGGTAGCGATGCGAGTCGTGACTGACGTTGGATGGTGGGTTCTCTCTAGCATAGAAGCTGGGAACAGCGCCTGAACATGCTGGACACCGATAACCGTTCCCCCTGCTAACCCTATGTCATGATCTGTTGGGTTCTGCACACTTACAGTAATAGAGGGTTTCTTCCTGGCTCGGTTCATCTCCACAAGCGTGTCGCACAATTGAAGTCCCTCTGCCCAACGAGGATTCACATCAGGCTCAAAAATCAGAATGGCATCCTCCTGTGGAGAATCCATGTGGATGTAACACTCAACTTGAACTGATAGGTGCTTGGGTATGTTGATTCTCTCCCTTTTGGTCTTAACTACATACTCATTCGCTTGTTTAACACCAACTTGCTCAACAACAGCAGCTACATGTCTTACAAAAGCATCTGTGTGCCCTGGGAATGCTGCCCTCACTGTTTCACTCAGCTCTTCTCCATGACCAACGTCTGCTCGTTTCAACTCACTGTCAATAATGATCTTAATTACATTAGATCCAATGATTGGATGAGCCAATTTATCACCCTTCATTACAAGTGTGGGAACAATCACTTCTGTGCTGGATGCATCCCCGGAAGCTAACCTGAATGCTATCTCAACCCAACCTGTATATGGCATGCTCTCTCCATTTGCTGCCTTAATATCGAGAGCCGGTGTCATGTCCAAAATTTCAGAAATGTCCCTCAGTCTTGTGTCTGATATGTGCATTTCTTTCCACAACTCATCAATTATTGTCACTTGGGAACCCGAGTCCCACAAAGCCTCCACCCTTTGGCCTTGGATGAAGCAGCTCACCACATGTTTCTGTCCCACCAATGGGGCCCTCTTAGTCTGATTTTTTTCTTTTGAGGTATCATTAGCACTCATGCATAAAGAAGGTTTACAACATATTTTATGTTTAGCCCAATTATTAATCTGACATGGCCTAGAACAATAAAACACATTTTTACAGGATGCACATTGTTTCAGCATTACGTCTTCTCCCTTCTGTCCACAGTGAGCGCATTGTTGGGACCTCGCTGTGTGGCTGGTCACTCCCCGTCCCGTGGGAGTGACCTTCCCCCGTTTAAAGGCTCACCTCCATATTGTCTCCGCTCCCTTGCTCGACAGCCAGCAAGGAAATGTTCGCTGCTGCCACACCTGTAACAGTGTGTGCAATAATCCTCAGCTCTGCTCTGCTGACAGACGAAACATCTCCTCAGTTGTCCACGATTTGACGTTGGGAAGTTGCGTTGTGGGGCGAATCTTTGCTGGTACTGGGCAGTTCCACTTCGGTGGTTGGGGCCCGCGTTGGCCCAGTAGTTCTGTGATGAATCTTGGCTCTGCTGACCCGGGAATTGAAGTCCTGATCTGCCATCGGCTCCCTCTGGTGGTGGTTGTGGCCTGGGCGCCTGCTGGGGCTGTAGTATGGACTCCTTGATTTGAGACACTTCCACTTTCAGATCTTTCAGCAGAGCTATCTCAGATTTAATCTCCTCCAGCTGGGAGAAAACAGGAGAAACGTTAGGACTTTGGTGAGTGGATGGTTTCCTATTTTCTGCGGTAGGAGGAGTATCACTTGACTGTGCTGAGTGAATAGAAATAGATTTCTGCTGCCCTGCGGTCTTCCTTTTCATTTGTCTCTCCGTCTCATGGGCACAGGCGGCGTTCAGTTGCTCAAGCAAAAGTTTGTCAGAGCTCTCAGGTTGCTCCAAATAAGGCTGCAGATCCCGCTTTATGTTGTCACTCTGTAATCCACTTAGCACAGTATGAAGAAACATTCTTTGTACAAGTCCAGGATCATACTAAAGGCCTGACTCCTGATTCCTGTGAGGCAAATAAGATTTTCTGTCTCAGGTCCAGAGTGCGGATGAGGAAGTTCTGAGGGGTTTCTTTAAATCCCTGCACCTCAGAAATCAACTGTGTGTAGAGATCAGTCGCGCTTTTCTCCTGGAAATGTGAACGGAGGATTTGCCTCAATGTAGATAAGGTCAAATCCACTTTCCCCTCCAAGTAGCTGCGAAGCTGCATAACAGGCGACATAGCCCTGATCACTGCATCCACAATCTCTAGTTCTGGAAAGCCCTTGCTTAGTCCATGTTCAATTTGCCGTGCTAAGCTTGAAAATGTAAATTTGTCCTTTTGACCAGGTTCACCAATCTGTTCAGCAATTTTAAAGTCTTTGTGCCAGTGATGAGGTGGAGAGTTAGGGGCTACATTCTCTGTTACAGGTCTGCTGAGTGTGTCTCTTTCCTCCTTTTTGTCGCTCCCATTCTGTGTGTTTGCTGGCCTGAGCTGCAAAGCTTCAATCTCTTTTATGATTTTCTTCTCATCATCTTGTTTTTTCTGCTGCTGCTCCTCTTGTTCTGCTGCACTAGAGCTACACACAACTTGTAGCTCGCGGATTTTATCCTTCAGATGACGTAAGCCAGCCATACCTTGATCTTCAAGATCCCCCAACTCCTCTCTGGATGTAGCTTGAGATTAGCGTGATAAGAGCTATCCGTCCTCCGACGCTAGGTAGCTCAAACTCTGCTCCGGTGCTGATTAAATAATCACACAACTCCAACAAACTTTCTTTGGGCAGCAGACACAGTTCTCTTATCAACCCAAGTTGTAGAATTTCCATCTTGTTTGACGCCATCCTTCGAGAACGCAGGTGCTAGTAGCCGGGTGCTAACAACTAATCTCCGTAGCAGTGCTTAGCTGGCTTTCCTGGTACGTAGCAATACCCCGGATCACTAGCCGCCGAAGACCGTCGGGCTCCCGCTGCGGCCCGCTCCTCGCCCGCTCCGATGGTCCGAATTGTTTTTAAAAAGGATGTGTGACGGCTCGGGACACCTCACATAGATGTTTAACGATGCTGCAGAACAACATCCCGGACGAGCCCCCAAATGTTACGCCCCGTTACCGGGGAAAATAGAGTGAGAATCGCGTGAATGAAAACTCTGACACGTTTACTTTCTTTCAATGTATTCGTCAAACTGACCGCGCACTCGATCACTGTGCAGTACATACATTGCAGATTCGCCACAGAAATTAAAGACACAGCATCACAGATTCGACGCAGAAATTAAAGGCTTGAAACATAACTTCTGCAATGGTATAATTATAACTGATAAATAAAGGTTGATAAGAAAAATAATTGAACACTCCTTATCCTATGTAACGTGAACAAACATGAACCATATTTTAATCCATCATAACCATGATACTTGGAGCACCGCTAAGGTGGAAAGAGCACTACATAAGTGCAGTCCATTTACAGCTTCTTCCCATGGGCCATACAGACACTGAACAACAATTAAACAATCATATTCACATGCGTCCAATATCATAAATGCTGTGTTTCTACCACAATAGCTGCATACCTGATCTGTCCTTTGTTTGGTACCTTTACTGTATACTGTTTTTTGTACTGTGCGGAGCCTGCTTAATTTCATTGTATCACCGTGTGAAATTACAATAAAGTGCTATTCTAGTAGTAGTAGTGGTAGCAGTCGTAGGAACAGTAGTAGCAGTAGGAACAGTAGTAGCAATAGTAGTAGTAGTAGGAGCAGCAGTAGTAGTAGTAGCAGTAGAAGCAGTGTAGTAGTGGCAGCAGTAGAAGCAGTGTAGTAGTGGCAGCAGTAGAAGCAGTGTAGTAGCAGTAGTAGAAGCAGTATAGTAGCAGTAGTAGAAGCAGTGTAGTAGCAGCAGTAGAAGCAGTGTAGTAGCAGTGTAGTAGCAGTAGTAGAAGCAGTGTAGTAGCAGTAGTAGAAGCAGTGTAGTAGCAGTAGTAGAAGCAGTGTAGTAGCAGTAGTAGTAGTGGCAGCAGTAGTAGCAGTAGTAGAAGCAGTGTAGTAGCAGTAGTAGTAGTGGCAGTAGTAGTAGCAGTAGTAGTAGTGGCAGTAGTAGTGGCAGTAGTAGCAGTAGCAGCAGTAGTAGTAGTGGCAGTAGCAGTAGCAGTAGTAGTAGCAGTAGTAGTAGTAGTAGTAGTGGCAGTAGTAGTAGTGGCAGTAGTGGCAGTAGCAGTAGTCGTGGCAGTAGTAGTAGTGGCAGTAGTGGCAGTAGCAGTAGTAGTGGCAGTAGTAGTAGCAGTAGTAGCAGTAGCAGTAGTAGTAGCAGTAGTAGCAGTAGTAGTAGTGGAAGTAGCAGTAGCAGTAGTAGTAGCAGTAGTAGTAGTGGCAGTAGTAGTAGCAGTAGTAGCAGCAGTAGTAGTAGCAGTAGTAGTAGCAGTACTGACCGCTGACCGAGCGGAGAAAACTAATCAAGCAGCTCAGGGGTGTGGAACTCATGTTCTCCGAGGGCCACATCAGCATTATTGTGACCCTCAAAGGGCCAGGAACACAGTGTAAATGTAACTAAATGTAATGTAATGTTAAATAAATGTAACTACTCCTCCACATGCTTATTACTTATCACTACTACACAATTAAGTTACAAACATTACTGTTGGCTCTTCTGCAGCAGCTCGCCGGTTATTTGCTTCTTCCATTTCTGGTGAAGACAGCTTCCAGTACTTCGCTTTGCCGTCTCAGCACATACGACACAGGAGAAACGTGAATCACTTTCTTTCGGTACACCCTCTCCTGTGCTCTGCTCATCCAGCACCAACTTACACAGGGAGGTTCCGCCTTTTATTCACACAACATAGAACACAGCGTAACCTTCCGCCCAACTCAGCCGTGGCAAGTAGTGCCAACCTAAGCACACATTAATAGTGGCAAACATCGCTCTCAACAATTACATATGCAAACACGTGGTGTAAAATTATACTGATAGCTTATTGCTGTATTTACCTCCGCCGAGGCGAGGCTACGTAATCGCCGGCGTCTGTCTTTGCACCTTTTAGCAAGATAACTCAAAATGTTCTGGGCGGATCCTGATGAACTTTTCATGAAATGTTGAGAATGTTACCAGAAACAGATGATTCCATTTTGGTGACAACCCAGAAGGGATCCTGGATTCTGGATTACTTTGAATCTCTAGCCAGCATTGCAGCCAATTGGAGCTTCAGAATGTGTTCCTCAATATCCCAGTTGATTATTAACTGATGTTTATGGAATGTGACACAGTTATGTAGGGCGGGCACCTCTATCGCACCCCCACATTTCCCCTGCATCCTGCACGAGCAGAGTGGATAAAGTTAATTCTTAGTTGTAAAGTTCCAGCAAAAATTGGCTAAAATGTTTTATCGCGGGCAGAAACGTCGCCTCACCGGTTACCATGGTAGCGTACAGTCAAACAGTAGCATGTACCACACTACAAGTACAGTCAAACATCCCGTCTAAGAGGAGCATTTCAAAAAAGCCCTTGCGGTCTCGTTTCCATTGAAAGTCCTGTTGCGTCGCGTAGGGCTAACGAGCAGAGAGGACCCAAAAATGCGGAGACAGCCGGGAAACAGAGCAGAGTCTTTTATTGCTCTCAAACAAAAAACACTCAGCCTAAAACGGTACTGAGGGGCGGACGGCCTGGACGGGCTGGAACGTCCAGAAAGAAAACAACACAAAATCGCAGCCAAACAAAAGCGCAGAAACAACAGCTGGGCTGATAATTAACTCAGACAAACAAAATCCAAATACTCAGCTGGGTTCAGAACAGCAGAGAACGGAACGGCTTCACCAACGAGCAGGGACAGGAACGGGAAACAGGCACGGGAGACATGTGGGCGATCCGGTGATCGGAAGGCTGGTGACCGAGGGACTATCAGCAGTTGGGCGATTGGATGATTGGTCACAGGTGTGTCTGCTCTGCCGCTCCGTTCTCTGCCACGCCCACTGACAAGAGAGAGGGAGAGAGGAGAACGAATGAAAGTCAACCCAAGAAAAAAACCCTGAACCCCGACAAGTCCTTCATACATAATTCATCGACATGTAACATACCAATAAAAATAAAATAAATGACTCCATGCATGTGCGCGTGCTTGCTATGATCGTTCTTTTGCTTCCTGGTTTAGAGTGTTTCTGATGGACCAAAGACTGGCACAGATATTTCACTTACGTGCCTGAGAACTGCGTTAACTTGTGTAAAAAGGGATTCTAAAATCAGTTAAAAATACACATCAACTCTGATTCCCTTTTAGTTGTCATGGTTGGTGTATAAAGGTACCAGAACAATATAGAACCTTTTGATGATGATCCAGATCACCATGTGGACGGTGTAAAACTAATTAGGGGGGGAACGAGCTGCTTGGAGGAGGTCTGTGCTCTCTGAGTGCTTTTCTAGTTATAACATTAATCCTTTTAATTTATCAGGTGAAGAAAATAAAATTAATCCATCAATCAACAGTCAAACATATTCAAATAATATTTTTCAAATAATAAATAAAGATAAATAATAAAATAAAGTTATGGCATTACCTTTGTTCAAAACTCTTTTGTCACACTTGAGAGGGGGAGACCTACAGAACAACCAACAGTGGCTAGCTGCTAAGAACATGTGACAGTTGCAGCATTTTCCAAAAACAAATGGTTGAACACAGCTCTTGAGGGCCAGAAAAAATTATGTGGTGGGCCACATTTGGCCCCCGGGCCTTGAGTTTGACACCTGTGAGCTAATGAGTCCTGTGCCCTCGCTCAAATGATTGACCCGAAACAAAGGCTCCATGCTGAGCAGATCTGGTAGTGGAGAGAGCAAATTGTCAATTTCAAAACATCCGTCGCCATGGCCCAGACGACATTATCTATAATAAACAAATACAACTAATAGTTCGCATTTAAACACAATTATCAGTCAAGCATTTCCACTCCACTTCCAGACTCCAATTTAGTGTTGGTTCCTCTGTCTCAGGCTCAGACTCCAACAAGCTAGTACCAATGAGAGATAATCATCAGAGCTGTCCTAGCGAATCGTCTCTCAGCTGCTGGCACGTCGCTCTGACCTAAGCCCGCACTTTGATGCACCAGTACACAGAAAGCAGACGTTGGAGCAGCTCCCTGCAAAGAGCTTCTTAACCCCTTTGTCCCGTTGTCTTTGCCCGGTTTTATGGTAATATGCTCCACCGTTACCGGGAACCGGCGCTGGTGCTCCGGTCACAGACGACTTTGACCAACAGGTGGTTGGTCAAAATCTGGAGACTGCTTTGCAAGGGACTGACTGGAGTGACTCATTACAAAGCACAGACAGAGAGATCCAGCAACTTGTTCATCACAAAGATCAATGAAGTAATGTCAAAGTTCACCAGAAAGGGGAATTCATTGCCTTGGTTAAACAATGAATGCAGGAAAATAATGAAGGACAGAGATGAACAACTTAAAAAAATCATTTAAAACTTGGTCTCATTACAGAAAGACAAAAATTTACATTTTTAAGAAATAAAGTAACAAAGTCTGCGAAAGGCTAAAGCAAAATTCTTCATGCATATCATTGTCTGCCTGTTAAAGGGAAGTTTTTCCTTGCCCCTGTCTCCAAAGTTCTTGCTCTTGTGGGTCAAGTTGGGTTCTGTGTTTCCCTGCTAATCCTGTAAAGTGCCTTGAGATGAATTCCTGTTGTGATCTGGCGCTATATAAATAAAACTGAATTGAATTGAATTGTCGAAGCAAAGGCAAATGCAAAAATGATCTGGCAAAATCGGAATCAATTACTTGGCAAAGACATTAACGAGTCAAACAAAAGTATTGAGCTTAAAATTAACAATACAATTGTAACTGGTCACGTCACTTCACTTTTATTGGTTTGTCCCTCGGAGGGCAATTTGGTTTACAGCAGTTACACACACATTCCACAACATTTAAGGGACACGTAAGAGAAGGGTTAAGAGCAGCATCGTTGTAAAGGTTTTAAATAGTATCCATGATAAAAACAGAGCAATCCGGTTACATCCGTGCAAGTACACAGGCAGGGTCACCTCCTTTCTGTGGCATTCAGGGCCCTGATGGAGAGTGGGACAAAAGAGAACTTGTATCTGTTTTTAGTGACCGGGGGTGCCAGTGGAACCCCCGATGGAAGCAGCTTATATTCACGATTCAAAAAAGTTTATTAGGAGTGGTCCAACTGTCCTAGCTTATAAATTTAACACATTTTATTTTCTATTTTAATTTCTATTTTAGGGCAGCTCGGTGGCGCAGTGGTAAGCACTGTTGCCTCACAGCGAGATGGTCGCAGGTTCGTCTCCGGCTTGTGGCCATTCTGTGAGGAGTTTGCATGTTCTCCCCGTGTCTGTGTGGGTTCTCTCCAGGTTCTCCGGCTTCCTCCCGCCTCCAAAGACGTGCAGCCAAGGCCGATTGGTGACACTAAATTGCCCGTAGGTGTGAGTGTGTGGCTGATTGTCTGTCTCTGTGTTGCCCTGCGATAAACTGGCGGCTTGTCCAGGGTGTCCCCTGCCTCTCGCCCATTGACTGCTGGGATTGGCTCCAGCGTGGCCCGCGACCCGATAGTGGAATAAGCGGTGAGAAAATGAAAAAAAAAAATAAAAAAAATAAAATGAATTTCTATTTTAATTTCCTTAACTCAGTCAGGGAGATAACAGAAATGTTTTCACCGTCTATTCTTAGTTCTAGGGCAGGGGTCCCCAACCTTTGTGAAGCCGAGGGCTACTTCCTGGGCACCGATTCCAGTTTGATACACACTTCTGAAATAAAACGTTTGCTCAACGTACCATTAATCATTAATGATATTCATCTGTGTAAATACCCTGATCATGATTACTCACACTAATTATTAACAACGTTAGGGAACAGATTTGACTTGTTCAGAAGTCTTTTATTTTATACAAACTCTTGAGAAACCATGGAAATAAACATTCCACAAAGAATGGGGCTATCAATTATTAATTGTTCTAATCTTGTGTGGTTTTAACAGGTAAAAATATAAATAAAAACTAATCTAAACAGCAGGTCTCCAATCCCAGTCAGAACTGCTGCTGCAGGATGATTCCAGAACGGACTGAGAATCCTCCTGAGCTGCTTCTAGCAGGAATAAACTTGTTCCCGATCACCAGTTTAGGAGCAGCTGCGTTCTTTAGCGGATTGTTCCGTGTTTTTCTCTGATAAACGATCATTTCCTGCAGCGTTAGCATCTTCGTTTGGTTGTGGTAAAGTGGACCCGCATGCAGTGAACGATGACAGGCAGCTGTCAATCATACCGGAAGGACAGAGCATCCAATCAGAAACGACCTCCATGTTTTGCTTGGGTGAAGGACAGAAAGAGGCCGAGAGAGAAAAGCGAGGAGCAGCGAATCCCACGCTGGTGTCGCTAAGACTTTAAGTATTAAAGTAAAATATGTGGCGGTAACATTAAAATGCGGGACAGCTGCTCACAGGCTTTCTGTGCTTGCGGGGCGCTGCCCCGGGGGGGTAGTTAGCGGGGTAAAATGTGACACAGTTGGAAATGTCTCTCCACATTGAGCCGCTTTGTCATCGCCACAGTCGCCCCGCAAATGAAGCACAGAATCTTTGACTGGTAAAAAAGACTCCTCCTCCCGTTCACTGTGAGTGTTTGTCTTTTTTCAGCAATGTTTTCGGGGTTCTCTCCTTCACTGCGCCCAACTTTAAGCAACAAATATCAGCGGGGGTCGTCGTCAGCTGCCGCTGATCTCATACAAAACATTTTAGAACCGTTTTTCAATATTAATTTAAATGTAACACCAATGCAAAAGTTAAATTATCCGTAGTGTGTGCGTAGCTGGTTCTCTGTCTGCACGTTGCTCTGACGACGCTCCAGGGGTGGAACCGCCTCTCACCCGTACTCCACTGGGATTGGCTCCAGTAACTCTCTGAACCCCGCCTCTCACCCGTACTCCACTGGGATTAGCTCCAGTAACTCCCGTGACCCGCCTCTCACCCGTACTCCACTGGGATTAGCTCCAGTAACTCCCGTGACCCGCCTCTCACCCGTACTCCACTGGGATTGGCTCCAGTAACTCTCTGAACCCCGCCTCTCACCCGTACTCCACTGGGATTGGCTCCAGTAACTCCTGTGACCCGCCTCTCACCCGTACTCCACTGGGATTGGCTCCAGTAACTCCTGTGACCCGCCTCTCACCCGTACTCCACTGGGATTGGCTCCAGTAACTCCCTGAACCCCGCCTCTCACCCGTACTCCACTGGGATTGGCTCCAGTAACTCCCTGAACCCCGCCTCTCACCCGTACTCCACTGGGATTGGCTCCAGTAACTCCCTGAACCCCGCTTCTCACCCGTACTCCACTGGGATTGGCTCCAGTAACTCCCGTGACCCGCCTCTCACCCGTACTCCACTGGGATTGGCTCCAGTAACTCCCTGAACCCCGCCTCTCACCCGTACTCCACTGGGATTGGCTCCAGTAACTCCCTGAACCCCGCTTCTCACCCGTACTCCACTGGGATTGGTCCC
This sequence comes from Brachionichthys hirsutus, assembly GCF_040956055.1. Lineage (NCBI taxonomy): Eukaryota > Metazoa > Chordata > Actinopteri > Lophiiformes > Brachionichthyidae > Brachionichthys > Brachionichthys hirsutus. The sequence continues at coordinate 73,609 of NW_027180539.1, read as the reverse complement.
GCCTCATGAAAACTAGCAATGTGTATTATTTATAGAGCAAACAAAGTTGTTGAAGATGGCGAGTATTTGACAGAGATAGACGACCGACTGACCGTGCTTAGCATCTTGAAGCCGCTTGCTACGCTGCAGTCTCCGAACCAAATGACTAAAGAATACCACAAATGGCATTACCCCTTCTCTCCTGCCCTCACCCGTCCATCTTCTCGTCGGCGGCTGGGACGAGTCCATCCATGGTTGCCTGCTCCGTTCCCTCGGCAGGTTCCATGCTGAATTATGCATGTGCCACATGTACGCCTCTCGAATCCCTCTCCTTTCTCTCTCTCTTCATTCCTCTGCCCTTTATCTCAAGCAGATGCATCACAGTCTATTTCTTCTCTTCTCCATCTGTTCCCCCTCCTCCATCTAATAGCCGTCGTCCTCCCAGGTGATCAGATTTGAACCGAATGCTCCCCCCCTCTCTTGTTCAAGAGCGGAGCGTGGTTGACTGAACTGAGCAAAACAGGCAACACTTCCCTCCCGCCAGTCGGCACAACAGAGGGAGGAGAAGGAAGAGAAGAAGAAGAAGATCTCTTTTTCTTTTTGCTGCCATCCGCCACTGCTGCAAACAGAGACAGAGAGGATGGCTTTCTGTGAAAGCAGGGAAATAGGGCAGGAGGGAGGTCTAGCAGGAAGCCCGTGCTCAGATAAGTTCTGCTGCTGACGAGGAGCCTTCCACCGATGAAGCCCTGCAGACGGCAGCTTGGTGGGAGCCCGTCCCCACATCCCTGCCTTAGCAACACGTGGAGCTGCTTCTTTTGGGAACACACAGATGGATCATCTCGACAGCATCCGGAGCCTGAGCAAGGCGCAAGGTAAGAGCAGCCATTCAGGATTCACACCGGCACACGGATGTGGAGAACTAGAGGAAGAGGAAGAAGACCTCCTCGTGCCTCTCAGAGGTGAAGGAGGATGAAGACTAGTAATCTCTGCTGGTTTCACGCCCCCCAACTCATCTTCTGGGAGTCGGCTTCTTGGTTGTCTTGTCTTGTCTTTGCTTAATCTTGCTCTCGGCTTTTTGCAGACCTTTACTGGCCTTTCATTGGATTCTGGCTTTTGGATAACTCCTTGGAAAAAGCGACAGAAAAACGCCCATCCCAGCCCAAGGGAACGCTTTAGCGTCGGCGTGGAACAGTCTTCCACTCAGGTCCTGGTTTTGCTCTCAACATTTGCAGTGCCAGAATTACAAAATGGTTGAGCAAAGACAGTGAAGAGGTAAAAGAGAGAGAGGGGGGGGGGGGGGGGGGGGGGTGAAAGACAACGCATGGAAGATCTTTCACCTCACCGACAGAGCTTTGCTGTTCCTCCAGCCTGTCTCCTACTCCCTCTCATTCCGTCCAGCATTCCCCCGAGCCCCGGTAACCATAGAGCGAGTCATTAGCGCCGGATCGCCGGGACTCATGGGAGGAGATCAGCTGGGGAAACAGGAAGCAGCGCTCTGCTCTGCATGGCTGCCGGCGCTCCACGCGGTGCCGTCTGGCCTCCATCAGCTGCACATCCTGGAAGCAATACTTAACCTGAACACTAACAGATTTATTTTGGAGGGACCTGTAATTTCTGACAGTCCTGATCTAATTCTTAATATTTTTATTTTTACCTTCATTTAGCCTGGTCAGTTAATTCCCATGTTCAATAACAGCAACGCTGTATGTTGATGGTGGCGGGAGGCAGCCAGAGAACCCGGAGAGAACCCGAAGAGAACCCACTCATGGAGAGCATTCAAACTCCTCACAGAAAGGCCCCAGGTGGGATTTGAATCTGTGACCTGCTACTGCGCTATCCACTGCGCCGCTCCTTTATTGCAGGAGTTTCGGTGGCGCTCAGTTATTCTCCTTCTGATAGATGCTGTCCACATCGCCTGATGTGTTGTTGTTTTCATTTACATTGTACTTGTATATCCCCGCGCTAACGTGCAAGGAGGTCATTCTCCACAGCATTTTCTTTTTTTTAGGATTTTGCTCCTATCAGCTCCTACTGACAGAGACACTTTAAAACCTTTCATTAGAATGGACTTTCATTTGTTCTTCTTTAAAGGCTCATTAACTGTTTGAAACTGTTGGTGGCAGCAGTCCATGATGGAATCTGTAAACGACGCTTCCAGGCCACTCGTCATTGATACGCTGCTCCCCCTGCCATGAACGTGATCCTGCGTTAAGTCCTAGATATTAATTTGAGATGTGTTTTTTTTTGACAGGAATGATAATTCTATAATTTTAATGCATGGAGAATCTTCCCAGCAACCCCACATGCAGGAGCTGAAGTTTGAGTGTAGCATCTTAATACCACCTGGAAATGGCTGCAGGATATTCTGAGTGGTGTTTCAGCATAGAGTTAGAGGGATGCCTGTCGGCTACCTGGCTGTCGTTGATATTGAGCTTTCATGATTGCTAACCGGCAAAATATGAACTGTTTTTTTTTTTTGCTCAGAAGATGTCATTCCGCTTATGTCTGACAACATTTCCCTGCAAAATGTTTATTATTTTATTTCTTTTTTTTTTTTTTTACCTCCCACATGAGGCTATAGAGTTAATAAAAGCGTCAGTGGCCTTTTATGGCCCGTACGCAGTCAATTTAAAGACAAGCTCAGCTGTCAAATAGAATAGAATAGAAATAGAATAGAATAAAAAGCCTTTATTGTCTTGGCATAGTGGCTATGCAAAGAGATTAGGAGCGCTGCTCCATCCGGTGCGTAGTACAACATAATAATAATATCAGAAAATGCAGGTAAATGTGACAGAAAATTCAAGTACGGTAGGTTCAAGCAGAATAAAAAAAGACACGTTTAAAGTGATCAGTGCATGCAGTGCGATTGGCCAGTACTTTGCATGAGGAAGTAGAGTACATGAGTTATTGCAGATAGTGAGTAGTTCTATTGTTTAGTACACATAGTGAGTAGTTCTATTGTTTAGTACACATAGTGAGTAGTTCTATTGTTTAGTACACATAGTGAGTAGTTGTCCTGTTTAGTACACATAGTGAGTAGTTCTATTGTTTAGTACACATAGTGAGTAGTTGTCCTGTTTAGTACACATAGTGAGTAGTTGTCCTGTTTAGTACACATGGTGAGTAGTTATATTGTTTAGTACACAGAGTGAGTATTTGTCCTGTATAGTCCTGGTTGTTGGGCTGATGGCTCTCGGTATAAAACTGTCCCTGAGTCTGTTGGTCCTGCTCTTGTTCAACCTGTAGCGCCACCCTGAGGGCAACAGGTTGAACAAGGTGTGTCCAGGGTGGGAGGAGTCTCTGACGATGTTTGTAGCTCTGCTGAGGTAGCGAGAGCCGGCGATACAGTCCAGGGGGGGCAGAGAGCAGCCGGTGATACAGTCCAGGGGGGGGGGGGGGGGGCAGAGAGCAGCCGGCGATACAGTCCAGGGGGGGCAGAGAGCAGCCGGAGATACAGTCCAGGGGGGGGCAGAGAGCAGCCGGAGATACAGTCCAGGGGGGGCAGAGAGCAGCTGGAGATACAGTCCAGGGGGGGCAGAGAGCAGCCGGAGATACAGTCCAGGGGGGGGCAGAGAGCAGCCGGAGATACAGTCCAGGGGGGGCAGAGAGCAGCCGGTGATACAGTCCAGGTGGGGGCAGAGAGCAGCCGGAGATACAGTCCAGGGGGGGCAGAGAGCAGCCGGAGATACAGTCCAGGTGGGGGCAGAGAGCAGCCGGTGATCTTCTGGGCTGTGTTGATCACTCTCTGCAGGGTTTTCCTCTCCGCTGCTGTGCACGCGGCGTACCACACCGTGATGCATTACCCAGGATGCTCTCCAGGGGGCTCTGTAGAAGGCCACCAGCAGCTTCTCCTCCAGGTGGTTCCTCCTGAGCACCCTCAGGAAGTGGAGTCGCTGCTGGGCCTTCTTCACCACCGCCGTGGTGTTAGCAGACCAGGACAGGTCGTCGGTGATGTGGATCCCAGGAACCTGAATGAGGGGACCCTCTCCACGCCACGCAGCCCCCCATGATGGTCAGTGGACCCTCTCCACGCAGCCCCCCATGATGGTCAGGGGACCCTTTCCACGCCACGCAGACCCCCATGATGGTCAGTGGACCCTCTCCACGCAGCCCCCCATGATGGTCAGGGGACCCTCTCCACGCCACGCAGCCCCCCATGATGGTCAGTGGACCCTCTCCACGCAGCCCCCCATGATGGTCAGGGGACCCTTTCCATGCCACGCAGCCCCCCATGATGGTCAGTGGACCCTCTCCACGCAGCCCCCCATGATGGTCAGGGGACCCTTTCCACGCCACGCAGCCCCCCATGGTGGTCAGTGGAGCCGGGTCTGGGCTGCGCTTCCGGAAGTCCGGTGTTGAGTGTGACGGTGGGGGAGAGGTGGGAGCCGAGTCTGACCCTTTGTGTGCGGTCAGACAGGAAGTCCTTAATCCAGGTGCAGATGGAGGTGGAGAGTCCACGGTGGGAGAGTTTAACCGTTAAAATGTCCGGGATTATCGTGTTGAACGCTGAACTGTAATCCACAAAAAGCATCCTCACGTAGTGCCCCCGGTGGTCCAGGTGACTCGGTGCAGTGTGAAGCGCTGTGGCGATGGCATCATCAGTAGAGCGGTTTGCTCTGTAGGCGAATTGGTGGGGGTCCAGAGTGGGGGGGGGGGTGTCTTTGATGTGGTTTACCATCAGCCTCTCAAAGATTCAAGATTCAAGATTCAAGATTCAAGATACTTTATTGTCATTATGCGAGCATAATAAAATCGTGAGAAGGCCCACGGCTTAAGGCACAAATCATAACAAACTAAATTCTCTCTCTTAAGAAACAATATATATACACACAGAGAGAGTGAGAATCACAGGCAGTCGTGCAAAATGGCAACAGCAGCAACAGGGCCGGCATAAAGTGCAAAATAGGAACAGCAGCAACAGGGCCGGCATAAAGCGTCCCAGATCGCTACAAGGGAACGACTGCTTTCACAGCCCGGGGGAAGAAGCTGCTTCTGAGCCTCGTAGTGCTGCTTCTTATTGTCCTGAACCGCTTCCCTGATGGAAGCGGGACAAACAGTCCGTGGCCCGGGTGGGTGGGGCCTGTGGAGATGCCTCTGGCCCTCCTCTGGACTCTGGAGATGTAAACAGAGTCCAAATCAGGCAGACGGTGACCCACAATCCCCTGAACTGTCCTCACCACCCGGGATAGGTCCTTCCTGTCCTGCGCCGTGCAGCTGCCGTACCACACGGTCGCACTGAGACACAGGATGCTCTCTACCGTGGCCCGGTAGAAGTTTGCAAGCAGCACAGAGGAGAGTCCAGCCCGCTTCAGCTTCCTGAGGAAGAAGAGCCGTTGCTGGGCCTTCTTCACCAGGTGTCTGGAGTTGAGTGTCCAGGATAGGTCAGAGGAGATGTGGATGCCCAGGAATTTAATGTTCTCCACACGCTCCACTGCTTCCCCTCGTATGCACAGGGGGGCGTGTTCAGTCTTCCTGGACCTCCTGTAGTCCACTATGACCTCCTTGGTCTTGCTGGTGTTCAGAACAAGGCTGTTACTCGAGCACCACAGCATCAGGTTCTGGACCTCCTCTCTGTAGTGGGTCTCATCGTTGTTGGAGATGTGACCCACCACGGTGGTGTCGTCCGCAAACTTCACAACCATGTTTGTGGAGTGGATGGCAGAGCAGTCGTGGGTGAAGAGAGCAGGGCTGAGAACGCAACCCTGGGGGGTCCCAGTGTTCAGAATCAGAGGGGAGGATGTGGTGTCTCCTATCCTCACCACCTGGGGCCGGTTGCTGAGGAAGTCTCCGACCCAGGAGCACAGCGGTGGAGACAGTCCCAGGCTGTGGAGCTTCAGAGCCAGCATGTCCGGCGGGACGGTGTTAAAAGCTGAACTGAAGTCCACAAACAGCATCCTGACGTAGGTGTTAGGCTGCTCCAGGTGAGTCAGGGCCGAGTGAAGTGTTAGCGAGATGGCGTCCTCCGTGGAGCGGTTCCCCCTGTAGGCAAACTGCAGGCTGTCCAAGCCAGCAGGGATGGCGTCTTTGATGTGTTTAAGGAGGATCCTCTCGAAGCACTTCATCACGACGGGAGTCAGAGCAACAGGGCGGTAATCGTTGAGGCAGGCGATGGATGATTTCTTAGGTACAGGCACAATGATGGAGGACTTAAGGCAGGCAGGGACGGTGGACAGCTGCAGGGACAGGTTGAAGATGTCCAGGAAAACCCCTGCCAGTTGGTCAGCACACGTCTTCAGTGTCCGGCCTGACACGCCATCTGGTCCCGCAGCCTTGTTGATGTTGATCCTCCTCAGGGCTGAGGAGACCTGGTGCAGCTGCAGGACGAGCGGCTGATGCTGCACCTCAGGCTGGGGCAGATCCACAGACCTTCTGCTGCTCGGAGAGTCAAAGCACGAGAAGAATCTGTTCAGGGTGTCAGGCAGGGTGGAGACATGGCTGGCGTGCTGGTCCCTGCGTTTGTAGTCCGTCACAGCCCTGATGCCTTTCCACATGTCACGTGGGTTATTGTTCTCAAAGTGCTCCTCAATGCGCTGCTTGTATCTGTGCTTTGCCTGCTTGATGCCTCTTTTTAGCTCACTCCGTGCCCTACTATAGGCCAGCCGGTCTCCTGCTCTGTAGGCTGCATCCCGGGCCCTCAGCAGAAGCCGCACCGTGCTGTCCACCCATGGTTTCTGGTTAGGAAAAACCGTGATCGTCTTTGTGGGAAGGACAGCATCAGTGCAGAAGTGAACATAGGAAAGCACAGATGACGTGTACTCCTCAAAATCTGCATCCTCTTTGAATACCTCCCAGTCCGTGTGCTCAAAACAGTCCTGCAGGACTGAGGAAGCCTCCTCAGTCCAGACCTGCACGGTCCTGGAGGTGGGTTTAGTCCTGCAGATCAGTGGTTTATATGCAGGGATCAGGTTCACTGAGATGTGGTCAGACATACCCAGGTGGGGGGCTGCTACAGCCTTGTAGGCCCCCGGGATGTTGCAGTAGACCTGATCCAGAATGTTGTGTTCTCTGGTGGGGAAGGTGATGAATCTGTGGAATTTGGGGAGCACAGCTTTCAGTTCCACGTGGTTAAAGTCCCCAGCTACAATCACAGCGGCCTCTGGATTAGCGTCCACCTGGCTGCTAACCAGGCAGTACAGCTCCTCCAGCGCTAGCTTAGCATTAGCACGCGGTGGTATGTAGGCCGCTACGATCACAGTGGAGCTGAGTTCTCTAGCCAGTTTAAACGGTCTGCATTTCACTGCAAGATATTCCAGGTCGGGGGAGCAGAATATTCCAATCACGTTCGTAGCAGAACACCACGAGTTGTGAATGTACAGCGCCAAACCTCCGCCTTTGGCCTTGCCTGAAGCTGCAGTCCGGTCGGCGCGGAACAGCGAGCGTACCGCTAGCTCCACCGCTGCGTCGGGGATGTTGGCGTCCAGCCAGGTCTCGGTGAAGATCGCCACGCAGCTATCGGTCCGCTTTGAGACGATCCTCAGCCGTATTTCGTCCATCTTGTTGACGAGCGACCTGGCGTTGGCGAGGACGATGCTGGGTAGCGCCGGTCTGTGTGGGTTAGCACGTAGCCTAGCACGCACGCCGCCCCGCTTTTGTTTACGGTATCTTATTCGCCTCCTCGGCCACAGCGGTGGGATAGTGGGGGGCTCCGATGTTCGCTGGAGCTCGGGAGGGATAAAATCCAAAATAGACGGTATTCCAACCTGGTTTTTCCCCAATTCCCACAGTTCAGCGCTTCCATACTAGATGAGGGCCTGGAGTCTCAGAATAGGAGAAAATATAAACAAAAATACAAAAACAAGTACAAAAAGCCGGGAGCCTCGGACCGCAACGTGTGTACGCTCTGCCATTCCGGAAACGGAATCCATCCATCCATCCATCCATCTATCCATCCTTCCATCCATCCATCCATCCATCTATCCATCCTTCCATCCATCCATCCATCCATCCTTCCATCTATCCATCCATCCATCCATCCATCCATCTATCCATCCATCCATCCGTCCATCCATTCATCTATCTATCTATCTATTTATCTATCTATCTATCTATCTATCTATCTATCTATCTATCTATCTATCCATCCATCTATCTATCTATCTCTATCAAAAAACATTCTAATGTGGTTAAGCAGCATTTAAAAATTAGTTTATAATTAAGTCAAATTAACTATTATAATGTTGTATTCATTTCATTATGTTACAAATAAGACATAAAGTCATTCAACGGGTTGAATTAGCATTTCTAATTTAAGATTATTCAATCAATCCATTTGTGCTGCTGCTGCGTTGCTATGGTGACGTTATAAAGGCTGTTCTCACGTACCGTCAGCTAATCTGTAAGGCGACGCTTCACAAAGTGCTCGTATGTTCAAAATGAAACGTGTTGCTATTTTTAGTTCCTGAACTGGCACGGAGTCGGATCCGACATATTTTTACTCTTCTTTTAACATTCTGGAACGTGTCTGTTCTATAATCGTGTTTTCGAGCACGGTCTGCCTGTCTGGTCCTTCCAGGTCCTTCCAGGTCCTTCAGCATCGGACTTGAACCTTTGCCGTTGACATTTTTGATCACCCCTCCCCCAACAGCGTCATTATTGCTTATCAGCTGATGCTAATCGCTCTTCTCAGAAGTGTTTCAGGCCAACACGGATGAGTTTATTTCAGGTCTCTTTCAATCAAATATATTTGAGTTGTGGGGGATGGAGAATACAGAAAGTGCTGAGTCATGGTACATTTGCTGTATGTTTTAAATTGAATGTCTTGCTACATTTAGTTTATGACTTTGCGGAACAGCAGCGTAGAAAACCTTTTTTCCTTTATTTGGGACAGCATGATCTGTTCAGAATATATAAGTGTGTACATAAAAGTACTTACGAAACCTGGCCGAAATGGCAGCTTTTTTGGGGTACTCGGTGAACTCTGACACGAGGCTATTGAAACGAACTACTTTTAGCAGCTAAGAATTCTACACGTTGCAGTCTGGCATAAGACGAGATTCAAATAGCTGCTGATGGCTGATCTCATTATCATCCTCACTTCATAGTGTTTATAACGGATTATCAGTAGATTTCATAAAACCCAGTTCCCTGGAAGTGTGTATTGATCGCAGCGAGAATGAACGGCAGCGACCGTCAGACTGTAAGACGTTGAATGATGACATATCGGATGCACCTTGAACAATGCCGGATCCCCGGGAACACGCCCACCCGCCGTGGAACTATGCAAATAACATGCAGCCAGGCAGCGATGACCTGCTGGGTACACCCTGGATGAGACGCCAGACACAGGGCTTTCTTGCTGTGATGCAACGGCGCTACCCCTTGCACCACCATGCTGAAATAACATTCGATGATCAACACATTCATTCAGAGCATGGGTCTCAAACTACAATTACCTGGGGGGCAGGAGGAGGCGGAGTCTGGGTGAGGTTGGGTGGCTTCACAAAAACAATATTTGTTAGTTAAATCTATTCTTCTCAGACATCATGACTAACAGTTCTTTAACATCAGTGGGATCAAATCAACTCATTTCAAGTGATGGAAACAGAAACAATTTCCTTTTTTTTAAAACAACATACTGAATGTGCTTCTTAAACGACAAGTGGTCGTCAAGTATTTAAAAGAAAATACAAACCCAATTTGTTGACCGTTGCTCCATCACGCCGTTGGGCCTCCCATCACGCCGCTGGGCCTCCCATCACGCCGCTGGGCCTCCCATCACGCCGCTGGGCCTCCCATCACGCCGTTGGGCCTCCCATCACGCCGCTGGGCCTCCCATCACGCCGCTGGGCCTCCCATCACGCCGTTGGGCCTCCCATCATGGCGTTGACAGGGGGATGCCAGCGGGGGAGGAGGCTTCCGGCCTGTTCGGTGCTGCTTCCCATGTCACAGACCTGCCACGCTGTTCCACTCCCATCGCCGTTGCACCGCTTGCTCGTAGGCGATGTGAACGCGCTGAGCGGCGCTCGGTGAGAGAACGTGCCAAAATGGACGTTTTACTGGTTTAAAATTGCAGCTTCTGAGTGGAGCTTTTCTCCACCTGCTTGTAGCCCATCTTGGACCCCCGGCTCGCTTCCAGCAGGGGCTCCACTGGGGGGTCAGTGATGTGTGAGGAACCCGTTACCGGGTCACAATGAGCATCTTGAGTCATATGTGTTGAAGAGATGGGATAACTTTTAGTGTGTGTGTGTGTGTATGTGCACGCATACACATGGCAGGGACATTTGCCAGACCGAAAACAGGATTTGAAAGAAAAGCCATCCATGAATGAACATGTACTTTGGTGTACACATTCGAGTATTTAAAGGGATTATGGTGCAGCGAATCTTCTTCTTCTCCTACATACACTCTCTCTCTCTCTCTCTCTCCCTCTCTCACTCACACACACACACACACAGCGATGCCATCTGGCAGCTTCAGATGGTTTGGTAAATTCACACTAGGATCTTGCTCTGCGGACCAGAAGGGGCACGTTGTCACGGCGATGACGGAGCTTGACGACAGGGCGGGGATTTAAATATGGCGAGGAGATGTTTGGTGATGACGAATGAAGCTGGCAGTTCGCTGCGAACGTTTCCCAGCCTCTCTTCTCCAGTCGCTATTCCTTCTGGACTTTACCTGTGGTTGGACGGTTCTCCTTTCGGCCTGCGAGGGCCACACTTACAAACCACAGGGGGCGCACTTATCCATCCAGTCGCCTTCATCAATGGAAAACAGCAAGCAAAGTGGGTGCCCCTCGAAACAGAGCCGCATCCGGGCTGCTGAAGCCCTTCCTACAACGAACTGTAACACTTTAGTGCACGAGGGCATGCATGAAGCGCGCAGACTGCGCTGCCCTGCACCCTGCAGAGCTGGATGTAATATCCTGTCGCTGTTATTTATAGCCACCAAGAGGAATTTGATTGCTCTTGTCTCTCTGCCTCTCTCTCTCACACACACACACTCACACACACACGGTTGTGACTGAGGGTTGGCGGTTACCTCTCTCTCCGGGCTCTCTCTGAGAGGCGGGGTACAGTCCATCGCAGGGCAACGCAGAGACATACAATCAGCCCCACACACACTCACACCTACGGGGAATTAGCGTCACCAATCAGCCTAAGCTGATGGTGGGAGGAAGCCGGAGAACCCGGAGAGAACCCACGCAGACACGGGGAGAACATGCAAACTCCTCACAGAATGGCCACAAGTTGGAGACGAACCAGTGACCATCTCGCTGTGAGGCAACAGCGCTTACCACTGCGCCACCGGGCCGCTGTGGCATTTCACAGAATGCAAAATTTTAACATTACTTTATTCAACCGGCGCCACCTCAAATACAAAATTTACTCGTACTCTCATGGATGACCAAACAAACTATCTGACAGAATTTATAAAAAGGTTTCTGCTCACCTCATTATGCGCTGATCAGATACAGCCAGGCCCCACAGAGCGTACGACACCCACTGGAGAATCCTGGTCACGGCACCAAAACCGTTAGAGTCTCCTAAAGTTTCCCCGGTCCTTTAATCCCTTTCGTAGGTGTGTACTCAATGAAGAGAATGTTGATAAGGCTTACACATTTATATAAACAACAATTCAGTAACAAGTTGGTGAGGAAAATCAGCGCTGAGGTTCAGCCATGTTCCTTGTGAGTGTCCCAGTGGAATGTCTTCTTGTCGCCTCCTTTTTAACACATCCGTTTCAGTCCGTCCCCTGAGGGTGGGGCTTCGCCCCAGCCAATCTGAAATCCCTGTCAATCAATCTATCTGTTATTTCTGATGAGACTTGATGTGATCAGTATAGTCAATTTAACTAAATGTTAAAGCTCAGTGTCACAATAAGAATCCAAACATATAAACTTAACCTTGGCTGGAGCTGGTTCTGGTGGCCCGGAGGCCCTGAGGCCAGACGGGCCTGTGTCATGGAGAGGCAATTATAATACTGTGTCACTCTCCTTTATACTATCCTAAAAACAGCACATCTCCAACACAGCACAGCACATCACCACCCGACACACAGGACCGGCGGGTCCCGTAACAATGGGTACTGGCTACAATGGTCTCTAATATGATATGAATGCCACGACAGTGTGAATGTTAGCATGAAAGGGTGAATGCTAACGCAGTGTGTGCTAAAAGCTTTTCCTTTGATCTTTGTCTAATGATTACATTAGATTAAACTCTAAAGAAACATCTTCAATGGGGCCTTAGACATCAAAGACAACTCTTTTATAAATATAACTTGTTCATGAGCCAAAGGCATCCATGTGTTCTTTGTTTTAGCAGTGGATCACACACAATCATCACTTAAGATGAGTATATACAATGCTGGATCTCTTTGCTTTGAGTTAAATCCGATGGATTATCATTTTGTCGACGAGAAGCCCGATGGCATGTCTTTGTGGAAGAACACTTTTGATTCTCAGACTGTAGCTGTAAAGCAGAGTGAGAACAAGGACAGTTTTGACAATGAGGTAGGCTTCATGCTCACATCTTTAATATTGAGAGCATTAGTCAGTTACAGATTTCCTTATATTAATGCTTATCTGTGCCTGCAGCTTTCCATCCTGGTGGAGTTGATGTGTCGAAACTTTGACGCATACCATATTCTCAAGTTTCATGGCTGTTTTCCTGACAGTCAGGAGCTGGCATTTGAGACGTACGACATCAACTTGGTGGAGTACATGCTCAGAAACAAGGACACTCTGACCCTGACTGACGTCAGGGAAATCATTCAACAGGTAGGAACACATTCAATTCAAACAGAGACAAGGAACTCACATTTAAACTGTGGAAAAGTATAACAAATGCCTTGTCTTCTGCAGGTGGTCACAGCATTGGCTGTCTTGAAGTCTGTCGGGGTGATCCATGGCAAAGTATCACCAAAAAATATTTTTGTAGTAGATCAATGGGCAAAACCGATCAGGGTCAAGCTGGGAAATTTCAGTTCGGCCCACCTGCGATTGGATACACGGAATGCTCCAGAGCTGGAAGCAGATGAATTTACGTAAGGATGATAAAATAATTATATCAATTTACTCTGTTGAATTTTTCTTTCCTTTTTTTCTATATTTTCATATTTTATTAGGTGTTGTTTTTATGTCGCCTTGGTGGAGGTTGCCGCTCTGTTGAGGAACAAGTTAATCTTTAAAATGTTTGTTTCTTCTAATTGCAGGGCCCCAGAAAGATCTTCAGGGTTACCGTTTTCTGCGGCTGCTGATATCTGGTCTCTGGGCCATGTCATGGTCTTCTTAGTGGCTACCTGTGCTTACAGCGAGGAAGAGTTTCACCAACTACTGGTAAGACCTCTACTGTAATGAGTTTATCTCCTTTAGACTGAGGAGGAGGCTGCTCCTCGCACGCATTATAGACAAAAAAGCCACAGCGTTATGTTGTTGCTTAGCTTTGGCCATTTAACAGGCAAGTTGAGAAATTAAAAGTTGAAAATTCAAGTAAGCAGCCATTATTGGTGTTTTCTCCAGAGGAGAATCTCCACTCCTCTTAGGCTGCTGGGCCTGCGACCCACACTGGATAAGCGGTTTGAAAATAGATGGATGATTCAAAGAATTTTTATTCCATCCTGATAATATTATCGTCCTCGCGCCACGTTTATGTGCGTGCAATGACGCACACACACAAACGCGGCGCGATGTGTGTGTGTAGAGACACTTGACACCTTGATTGCGCACTGCCTCCCTCTCTCTTGCATGAGTAGAAGAAGGGGCGAGTGGATGATGTTTCTTTTTTGTGGTAATGTTGCAGCAAAAGTTGCCAAAAATGTTTTTGTGTGTGTCGTAAACTGCACACTCCCGTCCCTCACGGGTTACCATGGTAGCATGCATACTTTCATGCGTGCCACTATGAAAGTACTTTTTCTGACGGGTTTAGAGTGTTTCTGGCAGAGCGGCTTGATAAAGAAATGACGGACACCGTCCTGCAGCATCTGTTTGCTACTTAGACCATATAAGTGTTTGGGAACTGCATTAACTTGTGGAGAAAGGGTATATATGTCACCTTTAAATGTTAGTTTGGGGGTGTAAGAGTTCACCAAACCCTCTTCCGGTTCTTTGTTCTCCTTCGTGGGTGCGTAGTCATGAGGAGAATGTGGGTTAAGATTAAGATATTTATATAATTAACCATCAGTACAGTTCGTTTGGATTATCAGGGCTGAGATTCCAACATGGCTCTCATGCCCGCGCTTCGTTGGAATGAAGACACTTCCCGCTTTGTCATCAAGTCATTCTATCCCCTGATTTTGCCCCAGCCAATCTTCAAGGTTCAAGGTTACTTTATTTGTACCCGAAAGTCCAATATAAATATCAATTCCAATATCGCTATTGTAATGTCAAATTTACAGGGCTAGTGCTTCTTCTTCTACGCTTCTAAAGTCTGATTAATATAAGACATTTGCGGTTGCAAAAGATTTTCTGATGATGACTGATTGGTGGATTTGACCATTGCTTCCTAGAATCATCCCGAGGATAACGATGAAGGTGCGGAGTTTCAGGAGTTCATGCAGCTTCTGGCGGCCATGAAGATAAAGGATCCCAAGAAAAGAATCACAGAATATGGCGTCTTGAATCATCCCTTCATCTTGCGTGGGTCCTACCCATGGAAAGATCAGTATCCTCCATCTGTCAACGATGACTTCTCCTTAGATCTCTTAAATTTTGAGATGATGCAGATGCTGGGAAATGGCTGTTTCGGAGAATTAAGGAAATGCTGGAATGCCGAAACCGGCGAGCTTGTGGCGGTGAAACGACAGGTGACTCAAGTCAGTCATGACATGGAGGTAAGTGGACATTTGTTGAGTTTTCTGTTCACTCTATCATTTTGTTTGTTTAGTCAGTGAGCACAGAGAACTAGATTGTATAACTAGGAGTGTAAAAAACGATTCCCCTTTAAGGTAATGCCAGTCGCACATTAATAGTACATGCATTGACAATGCGAACACAATGCTTTTCTGCCTTCCATTGAGCTGAATTATTTTACGTGACATTCATGAACATATTAAATATCAGAAACTAATCTCATCAAACTTGTCATGTTTTTCCAGATTCAAATTTTACAAGAGTTGATGGATGTAAAAGCAGACCAGCATAACATCATCAAATGTCATGGCTGGCTCAATTTCAAGATTAGAAGGGCGCCAGTGTTCGAGTTGCTGGACAAGACATTATTTGACATCATACTTGAAATGAATAAGCCAATGGCTCTGGGTGACGTCAGAGCCATAATTCAACAGGTAAGTTCAATAGATGGAGCACATTGTGAACCGTTTGGCTCTGACCTGTAAGAAACTGAAACACATTTCTCCGTGTTCTACAGATGGCTGATGCTTTGGAGTTTCTGAAGAAATATGGGCTAATCCACACCGACATAAAGCTGGATAATATAATGACTGTAGATCAACAGAGACCCTTACGTGTCAAGCTCATAGACTTTGGCTTGGCCATGCACCGGTCTCAAGCAGAGCTTGGCATGATGATTCAACCACGTTTGTACAGGTAAAGTCTATTAGAATACTGATTATTAGAATATTCATGTAAATTGATACTTTCCAGATTTATCATTAAGTAGTACTAGACTTCCTGTCGATACATTTCTGTTATTTAATTTGGGACATGTTCTATTAAAAAAATAATAATATTTATAATACGTAAATATCGCTTCTTTTTTCTACATTTAGGGCTCCAGAAGTTTTTTTCGGACTGCCAATTTCTGAGGCCGTTGATATGTGGTCTCTGGGCTGTGTGATGATCTTCTTGATCAGGTTCATTTGTGGATTTATTGGCGACTCAGATGAAGATGTGGTAAGTTATCTGTAGTAATCAGTCTACTTGTCGATTGTTCAGTTGGTCCGGCTTTCTGAAGTGACCCCATCCAGCACCGACAGATGCCTCACTTTATTATAGCTGCTGGAAACAAGAGATTTATCTAGCTGCTAAGAGCACACCACATTTCATAGTCTTGAAATATTTACTGCATTTATTGACTTGTAAATGTACTGACTTCACTTCTGAATGATGGACTTAATGGGTACCGATCTGAAAGGATGTATTAGCAGGACAGGTCAGTGGACGGAATTGGTGACGCAGTAAAAAATAACTGTTCTGTGTTTTATCTTCAGGTTTTCGAAATTGTTAGGTTCTGTGGAATGCCACCTGACCATCTTCTTAACATGGGGATTTATTCCACAACGTTTTTCATGAAGACTGAGTCCAACAAGTGGAGACACAATGTACACCTTTAAACTTCTCAACAATGAATATAATGTTTAAAGCTGCAAAGGATTTTCTGACAGTCATGCAAACACAAATACATTCCTTCAGAAAGCATTTCCCACTAAATTATTATTTTTTCCTTCTTCTTCTACTTCATACGCTTGAGCAGGAAGTCCATCCTCTTCCTACGGCTAATCACCAGCTTTTCCTGAATGATCTGAAAATAGTAAGTATTAAAAATTATTTTTTTTAAATTGACTGATCTTTTCATGGATCATAAGGATAAAGTTCTGATTTTGGTTTTACCATTGTTTCTTTAACTAGATACAGCTGAAAGAAAACAATCAGACAGAAGAAGCTGAAACGGAACAATGCTTTGAGCTTCTAAAGGCTATGTTGGAGATGGATGTTATAAGAAGGATAACACCACAGGAAGTCCTGAAGCATCCCTTTATTACACCTGCTTCCTGCAGTAAAACTGCCAACAGCCCCGCAGATCACTGCAGTCCACCTCCAACAACCTTTCAGCCTGACGCTGAGAACGAAGGAACCAAGAAGAAAAAGAAAAAGAACTTGTTTATTAAGAGGGTCTTACCATCAGGAATATGCAAGTGTTTCCTATCAACAACTAACAACTCACCGCAAGCCGATGTGAAGAGTCAAGAAAGGTAAGGAGATTTCCGAGTATAAGCATTTGTAAGAGAAAGGGGTTCAGTGTGCAGAAATGGAACCAGTCAGTTTATGTCTTAGGTCCCGTTTCCATGATGACGGTTTTACAATGAAACCTTTTCCTTTGTATTTTATAAAGTTCTACACTTACATGACAGTAGCGGGAATGTAGCCAGTACGGTGAGGTAGTGAGTCACAGCAAGAAGGCTTCCGGTTCGGTTCCTTTCTGTGTGGAGTTTGTATGTTCTCCCTGTGTCTGTGTGGGTTCTCTCTGAGTTTTCTCTGGGTTGTCCGGCTTCCTCCCACTGCTTGAAATATCCACCTTAGGTTAATTGGACAGCATGTCCAATTGTCCGTATGAGTGAGCATGAGTGTAAATGTTTGTTTGTCTACGCGTGCACCTGCAATGCACTGGCGACTCATCCAGGGTGTACCCTCTCACTCGCCCGTAACCCAGTTGGGATAGGCTCCAGCAACACCAGCCATTGTACTCAAAGTAGATTTAACCTTAGTTAATTTTAAAGCATCTTCAAAGAAATGACAACTTGAACAGCCCTCTGTCTGTTTAGTTTGCAGAATCACGCTGCAACCATGATGCCAGGAACATGCATCAAATCCACACCAGAGAAGGATGTGTCTGAACCTGCTGCTGGTGCTAAGAAGGACCTGGACAGCAAAAAGCTCCATCCAGAACACTCCAGTCCACCTACGACCTTACAAGGTGTGATCATTGTTCAACCTGCTCCACCTGACAAAAGACTGAGTACAGTAGACAACGAGAGACCAGACAGGTAAGAAAACTTCATCTGTGTATGTCAACCATCATCACCTCTGAGTGAGGTTCATGGGGTGCTTTTTTCAATGTCTTGATAACAGGAATATATTTCTATCTGTGTTTAGTTTGCAGAATTTCCCAGAAAAGATGGCAAAGTCTGCAGTGGACGTCCTTGAAAGCACCACACAGGCGGATTCCATCCATGAAGACTCCTGCAGTAAGACTGGCAACCCTCATCCAGACCAATGCAGTCCACCTCCACCAACCTCAGGAGGTGACGCGATCCTAGTTCAGCCTGATGTTGAGACTGAGGGAGCAGAGAAGAACAAGAAGAAGAACAAGAAGAAGAGGAACGTGTTCTTGCGGTTCATAAAGTGGGTCTTACCATCAAGAGGATGGAAGGTTTGCCAATCATCAGCGACCAACTCACCACAAACCAATGTGAAGAGTCCAGAAAGGTAAAGAGATTTCCTCAGAGTATAAGCATTTGTAAGAGAAAGGGGTTCAGTGTGCAGAAATGGAACCAGTCAGTTCATCTCTTAGGTCCCGTTTCTATGATGATGGTTTTACAATGAAAGCTTTTCTTTTGTGTTTTATAAAGTTCTCCATTTACATGACAGTGACGTAAATGTAGCCAGTACGGTGAGGTAGTGAGTCACAGCAAGAAGGCTTCCGGTTTGGTTCCTTTCTGTGTGGAGTTTGTATGCTCTCCCCGTGTCTGTGTGGGTTTTCTCTGGGTTGTCCGGCTTCCTCCCACCGCTTGAAATATCCACCTTAGGTTAATTGGACAGCATGTCCAATTGTCCGTATGAGTGAGCATGAGTGTAAATGTTTGTTTGTCTACGCGTGCACCTGCAATGCACTGGCGACTCATCCAGGGTGTACCCTCTCACTCGCCCGTAACCCAGTTGGGATAGGCTCCAGCAACACCAGCCATTGTACTCAAAGTAGATTTAACCTTAGTTAATTTTAAAGCCTCTTCAAAGAAATGACAACTTGAACAGCCCTCTGTCTGTTTAGTTTGCAGAATCACGCTGCAACCATGATGCCAGGAACATGCATCAAATCCACACCAGAGAAGGATGTGTCTGAACCTGCTGCTGGTGCTAAGAAGGACCTGGACAGCAAAAAGCTCCATCCAGAACACTCCAGTCCACCTACGACCTTACAAGGTGTGATCATTGTTCAACCTGCTCCACCTGACAAAAGACTGAGTACAGTAGACAACGAGAGACCAGACAGGTAAGAAAACTTCATCTGTGTATGTCAACCATCATCACCTCTGAGTGAGGTTCATGGGGTGCTTTTTTCAATGTCTTGATAACAGGAATATATTTCTATCTGTGTTTAGTTTGCAGAATTTCCCAGAAAAGATGGCAAAGTCTGCAGTGGACGTCCTTGAAAGCACCACACAGGCGGATTCCATCCATGAAGACTCCTGCAGTAAGACTGGCAACCCTCATCCAGACCAATGCAGTCCACCTCCACCAACCTCAGGAGGTGACGCGATCCTAGTTCAGCCTGATGTTGAGACTGAGGGAGCAGAGAAGAACAACAAGAAGAAGAACAAGAAGAAGAGGAACGTGTTCTTGCGGTTCATAAAGTGGGTCTTACCATCAAGAGGATGGAAGGTTTGCCAATCATCACCGACGAACTCACCGCAAACGTGAATGTAGCCATAAACCTCTGAGAGAAAAGAAAAAAAATGCGGGGAAAAAAATCACTTAAAATGGTTTAATTAAGCAAAAAATAGAACATGCATAAATAAACAAAAGCAGACAAGTCCCTGAGCTGCTACCTTATCGTGGTGGAGGGGTTTGTGTGTCCCAATGAGCCTAGGAGCTCAGTTGTGCAGTGTGAGCTGGGTGGCAGCCAAAGGCTGCCACCCGAGGGTCAGACCTTGGCGGTCTGACCCTCGGCTCCACAAACTAGCTCTAGGGACGTGGAACATCACCTCTCTGGCGGGGAAGGAGCCTAAGCTGGTGTGCGAGGTTGAGAAGTTCCGACTGGATATAGTTGGCCTCACCTCGACACACAGCAAGGACTCTGGAACCACTCTTCTTGAGAGGGGTTGGACTTTCTTCCACTCTGGAGTTGCCACTGGTGAGAGGCGCCGGGCAGGGGTGGCAATACTTATTGCCCCCTGGCTCAGTGCCTGTATGTTGGAGTTTACCCCAATAAACGAGAGGGTAGCCTCCCTCCGCCTTCAGGTGGGGTGACGGATCCTGACTGTTGTTTGTGCCTATGGTCCAAACAGCAGTTAAGAGTATCCACCCTTTTTGGAGTCCTTGGGGGGGGTACTGGAGAGTGCTCCTTCTGGGGATTCCCTCGTTCTGTTGGGGGACTTCAACGCCCATGTTGGCAATGACAGTGAAACCTGGAGGGGTGTGATTTGGAGGAATGGCCCCTCTGATCGGAACCCGAGCGGTGTTTTGTTATTGGACGTCTGTGCTAGTCACAGATTGTCCATAACGAACACCATGTTCAAGCATAAGGGTGTCCATATGTGCATTTGGCACCAGGACACCCTAGGCCGCAGTTCGATGATCGACTTTGTAGTCGTCTCACCGGACTTGCGGCCGCATGTCTTGGACACTCGGGTGAAGAGAGGGGCGGCGCTGTCAACCGATCATCACCTGGTGTTGAGTCAACTCCGATGGTGGGGGAGGATGCCGGACAGACCTGGCAGGCCCAAACGTATTGTGAGGGTCTGTTGGGAACGTCTGGCAGAATCGCCTGTCAGAAGGAGTTTTAACTCCCACCTCCGGGAGAGCTTCGACCATGTGCCGGGGGAGGCAGGGGACATTGAGTCCGAGTGGACTATGTTTCGTGCCTCCATTGTCGAAGCGGCCAATCGGTGCTGTGGCCGTAAGGTGGTCGGTGCCTGTCGTGGCGGCAATTCCCGAACCTCTTGGTGGACACCGGTGGTGAGGGATGCCGTCAAGCTGAAGAAGGAATCCTATCAGGCCTTTTTGGCCTGTGGGACTTTGGAGACAGCAGACAGGTACCAACAGACCAAACGGACCGCAGCTACCGTGGTTGCTGAGGCAAAAACCCGGACATGGGAGGAGTTCGGTGAGGCCATGGAAAACGACTTCCGGATGGCTTCGAAGAGGTTCTGGACCACCATCCGGCATCTCAGGAGGGGGAAGCAGTGCACGGTCAACACTGTGTATGGTGGGGGTGGTGCGCTGCTGACCTCGACTCGAGACGCTGTAGATCGGTGGAGGGACTACTTCGAAGAGCTCCTCAATCCCACCGACATGCCTTCCAGTGAGGAAGCAGAACCTGGGGACTCGGGGGTGAGCTCCTCTATCTCTGGGGCCGAGGTTGCTGAGGTAGTTAAAAAGCTCCTCGGTGGCAAGGCCCCATGGGTGGATGAGATCCGCCCAGAGTTCCTTAAGGCTCTGGATGTTGTCGGGCTGTCATGGTTGACACGACTCTGCAACATCGCATGGACATCGGGGGCAGTGCCTTTGGATTGGCAGACCGGGGTGGTGGTCCCTCTTTATAAGAAGGGGGACCGGAGGGTGTGTTCCAACTATAGAGGGATCACACTCCTCAGCCTCCCCGGGAAGGTCTATTCAGGGGTACTGGAGAGGAGGGTCCGCCGGATAGTCGAACCTCGGATTCAGGAGGAGCAATGTGGTTTTCGTCCTGGCCGTGGAACTGTGGACCAGCTCTACACCCTCGGCAGGGTCCTTGAGGGTGCATGGGAGTTTGCCCAACCAGTCCACATGTGTTTTGTGGATTTGGAGAAGGCATTTGACCGTGTCCCTCGGGGATTCCTGTGGGGGGGGGGGTGCTCCGGGAGTATGGGGTGTCTGATTAATATTATAAGTAAGTTAAAACTGTATCCACCTGAAATGAGCTCCTTCCTCTATCTGATTATTCATGTTGTAAATATGTTAGTAATCCCTCCCTCTTCCCCATAGTCTTGTGCTCTCTCCCCCTCTGTTTGTCCCTCTTTCTGTCTCTGTCTGCAGGTCCTTCTGTCCGTGGTGCTGCAGAACCTGGACCTGTGGCCCTCAACACTGATAACCATATCAGTAGCATTAGCATTTATAGCTTTATACATTTTGTTTTTGTCTGCTCCTGCTCTGTCCTGCAATTGCTCATCCTCCTCCTACCTGTCATTCTCTCTCTCTCTCTCTCAACCCAGCCGGTCAGACAGATGGCCGTCCACCATGAGCCTAGGTTCTGTCCAAGGTTTCTGCCTGTTAAAGGGAAGTTTTTCCTTGCCTCCGTTGCCAAAGTGCTTGCTCTTGTGGGTCAAGTTGGGTTCTGTCTTTCCCTGCAGGTCTTTTCCTGCTAATCCTGTAAAGTGCCTTGAGATGACTTTCTGTTGTGAAATGAATTAAATTGAATAGTTGTTCATTACTGCATTACTGTTTTTTATTTATTTATGTTCTTCATTTCACTTTTTTATTTGATTCAACTGGTCGTGTGTTCTTTTATAATTTGTTCTTGTGCAGACATTTCTCATAGTTGTTTGTCGGTTTAGGGAAGTGAATAAACCGGACACCTTGTTCCAGTCGTTCGGGGTACCGGTCGTCATGGTTACACAAGCAGAGACTGCAATGTTTCACCATTTTGGATTTTTTTTTTACCCTTTGTATAGTATGCAAACCGAAGCACGCTCGGCTTGTTTTTCTTGTTTTTCTACATAAACAGATACACGTGGAGCCAAGAGACGACGTGTAGGGTCATGATTGGTCCACTAAATCATGTGGGCGTATTAGACGGAAAGGTTTTTACCACCACCACGTCAAGCCCTGCTTGTGCTGTCTCTACTTGATCCCCTTTTTCAAACGTTCAATATATTCCTTTTCACCGTGACCTCGGTGATCTTCCTCTCTTTTTTCTTCCTTCTTTTCTGTGCACCAGATTTGTGGCAACTATGCAAATTCCCGCTGTGCACGTAGCCAGAGTTGCCAGAGAGGGATCAAACCATTTTCTTCTAAGACAGGGGTCGATGTGCAAAAAGGGAAAACATTTATATTTACAAAAAATAATGAGTTTTAATTGGCACGTATATTTTGAATAAAAAATTAAGTTAAATGTAATATTCAACAATTCCATTAAAAATAACGAGGGGAATATTAGGTAAAGTAAATTAAGGGTCCCTCATGGACCCCTATGATTCTGAGGCCTGGACAACATACCCGGTTGTCTTTCTAGTTTCAATTGTAAATGATAGTTTAGAGCAGGGGTGTCAAACTCAAATACACAAGGGGCCATAATTTAAAATTAATCAAAGCCACGGGCCAACGTTGAATAAATTAACCTTTAAATGGACTCAAACAAGTTTTGCTTTAACATTGAATTGAGTATGGAACAAGCAACGCTTTTGTCATTTAATCATGAAGACATGCAAAATCGAATTCCAAATTAAAAAATGGCAGTTTAAATTGAAATTGTATGTTGTTGGTTTTTTTGCAGCCTTCTGAGGTAAATATGAAAATTAACTTTTTCCAGCTTTGAGAAAATGTAGCGCCTGAAACAGCCTCAAACTAGAAAGACAGTCAGAGATTGCAGACCCCGCCTCCAATAGACTATTGGATCTTGTGAGACAGTAAACAGGGCTTCCGGATCAGAGGGGCCAAACCTGCTCTAGCTTTCTGCTCCGGAACGTACTACAAGACTCCTTCTGGACTCTTTTTCCCATCATGCCATTCGTGTCCCTCCCTCTTAAAGTGGCAGTTTACAGCAGAGGCACGATTCCAGATGTAAAAATAATTCTAGAATCTGGATCCAGATCCGGATCAACGCCATTCTCGGGGAGGACCGAGCCACGGACAGAACCTTGCTTGTGTAAACATTTCAAGTCGATTGGGTTACTAGTTTTTGAGTTATGCGCTCGGACAGACAGACAAACGGACCCAATTGCAATACCCTCGCCTCCCCTTCGGCGAGGGTAACTAGAAGGTTGCAACACTGAAATGGGCCCCGTGCCATTTTATAAGACTTTGAAGACAGGAACCTGGGAAGTAACTAGGCCTCCTGAATGCATGTCTCTATCTCCGCTGGAGTTTGGGATGCGGCTGTCTGACTCAGAGAGTGCTAAATTCTTACCTGTCCGTAATGCTTTACTCAATATCAGGTAAACACGCCTTGGCATCTGGCGAGAGCTCCCTGAATGAGATAAGAGGAGGGCCAGAGGAAACGAGAAACTATAAAGGTCTGCAGATCCGGACACAAGCGGAGATACATTTACATAATGGAGAAATTTCAGGTCAAAAAGAAAAAAAACCCAAATGAGTGGATTAATAGAGAAATGATTGGTTGGAAGAGGAGCTGAGGAATGTTAATCCACGTTCATGATGGGATACAGAGCAACTGCTGCATTAATACTGCTATCAGAGAGAAGTGGCTGCGTCGGTTGTCATGGGAGATGCACGATGCTGTAGGGTGGAAAGGAGTAGGGCAACTAACTGGAGGCGGAAATTTGTGACACACGCAGGCATACACACACTAGAGCGCACATGCAAGCATGCATGCAGTAGTTCCTTCCTCCAGTGATCGCTGCAGCCATGAGAAATGGGAAAATGACATCCTGCAAAATAAAATACAAACACTGGAAGTCTTGTCCTCTAAGGGAGCAATCTGCGTCTCTGCAAAAACACAGATGTCATGTTTTACAGCCGCAGAGATAATATTCTGTTCTCACTGCTCTCCGTACTTTCCTGGATTTTCAATGTGAGGACAAAATGCACACGACTGTCCAACCAACATTTGGTCACACATTTCAGCTGAGTGCCATTAAAGTTTAAATTAAAATCACAAATGGACCCCAGCGCTGTTTACAGCTGTGGCCACGTGATTTGTACCTTAAAGAGACGTAAATTAGGCTGTTGCTGAGAAACAGCATGGTTTCCATTTTGTTGAATGTGAAAGCAAGGACTTTATCTTCCGGCATCCGCTCAGTGAGGCGGAGTGCATGGAAAGACACCGTTTTCAGACCAAGCACCAAAATGGTGCTAAAACGAGGTGTGGTCAGGTGCTGGTGACACTAAAACAAGGTGTGGTCAGGTGCTGGTGACACTAAAACGAGTTGTGGTCAGGTGCTGGTGACACTAAAACGAGGTGTGGTCAGGTGCTGGTGACACTAAAACGAGTTGTGGTCAGGTGCTGGTGACACTAAAACGAGGTGTGGTCAGGTGCTGGTGACACTAAAACGAGGTGTGGTCAGCTGCTGTGTCACTAAAACGAGGTGTGGTCAGGTGCTGCAGACACTAAAACGAGGTGTGGTCAGGTGCTGCAGACACTAAAACAAGGTGTGGTCAGGTGCTGTGTCACTAAAACGAGGTGTGGTCAGGTGCTGTGACACTAAAACGAGGTGTGGTCAGGTGCTGGTGACACTAAAACGAGTTGTGGTCAGGTGCTGGTGACACTAAAACGAGGTGTGGTCAGCTGCTGTGTCACTAAAACGAGGTGTGGTCAGGTGCTGCAGACACTAAAATGAGGTGTGGTCAGGTGCTGCAGACACTAAAACAAGGTGTGGTCAGGTGTTGTGTCACTAAAACGAGGTGTGGTCAGGTGCTGTGACACTAAAACGAGGTGTGGTCAGGTGCTGATGACACTAAAACGAGGTGTGGTCAGGTGCTGTGTCACTAAAACGAGGTGTGGTCAGGTGCTGGTGACACTAAAACGAGGTGTGGTCAGGTGCTGGTGACACTAAAACAAGGTGTGGTCAGGTGCTGTGTCACTAAAACGAGGTGCGGTCAGGTGCTGGTGACACAAAACGAGGTATGGTCAGGTGCTGGTGACACTAAAACGAGGTGTGGTCAGGTGCTGTGACACTAAAACGAGGTGTGGCCAGGTGCTGTGTCACTAAAACGAGGTGTGGTCAGGTGCTGTGTCACTAAAACAAGGTGCGGTCAGGTGCTGTGTCACTAAAACAAGGTGTGGTCAGGTGCTGTGTCACTAAAACGACTGTAATACATTATATTGTTTGACTGTACTTGTACTTGTATGGTCTGGTAGACTGCTTAAACTGAATTGCCCCTTGGGATAAATAAAGTTGTCTGAATCTGAAGTAATACATGCTCCTGTTTGACTGTACTTGTACTTGTACTTGTTTTTCTCATCACCTACTCTGTTTTCTACTTCATGTAGTTCACGTCCTGTGTGGCAGACAGTCTTTTGCTTTCTTTGCTGACTGGCACAGATTCCTGCTTGTAATTTCAGTTGCTTTTCTCACAAATCAGGTTGCATTGCCCTGACATGAAAAAGAGATGCATGCAATAAAAGCAAACGAAGAACGGCATGTGGAATCAGTAATCTGTAGTGCAGTCCAATCCTATCCAATCCAATCTAGTCCGCTCCAGTGCATTGCAGTGCAGTCCAATCCAATCCAATCCAGTCAAGTCCAGTGCAGTCCATTCTAGTACAATTCAATCCGCTCCAGTCTAGTCTATTCTAGTCCAGTCCAGTGAATTCCAATTCAATCCAGTCCGCTCCAGTGCATTGCAGTGCAGTCCAATCCAATCCAATCCAGTCAAGTCCAGTGCAGTCCATTCTAGTACAATTCAATCCGCTCCAGTCTAGTCTATTCTAGTCCAGTCCAGTGAATTCCAATTCAATCCAGTCCGCTCCAGTGCATTGCAGTGCAGTCCAATCCAATCCAATCCAGTCAAGTCCAGTGCAGTCCATTCTAGTACAATTCAATCCGCTCCAGTCTAGTCTATTCTAGTCCAGTCCAGTGAATTCCAATTCAATCCAGTCCAGTCTAGTGTAGTCCAGTCCACTCCAGTGCAGTGCAGTCCAGTCCAATCCAATCCATTCAAGTCCAGTCCAGTGCAGTACAATTAAATCCAGTCCAGTAAAGTCCAGTCTTGTCTATTCCAGTCCAGTCCAGTCCAGTGTGGTACAATTCAATCCAGTCCAGTCTAGTGTAGTCCAGTCCAGACTGATCCAGTCCATTCAAGTCCAGCCCAGTCCCTTCCATTCCATTCCAATCACAAACCAAAACCAAAAGGTGGTGTTCCAGGATGGCGTGAGAGATTGATGCAGGTTATTTAAATGAGCACTGGAAAACAGGGCCCAGCTGATGAGTACAGCGTTGCTGTATTAAAAACCTCTTAGATTAAATGGTGTTTGTCTGCTGAAATGTGTAATTATTAACCAAATCCAACAAAGTAAACACTGACATTTATTGTGCTTTATACGGTGACTAATCTTTGCAGTCTTTGTCAAGGATATATTTTTTATTTTGTCCATCGCCTAATGTCTGCGATTCTGTGAATCCTCCATGATCTGTTATGCATCCAAGCTTTCTGCTCAGTGAGCCTGTTCTGCCTCGATGCATCACTGCACTCTCCGGAATGAAAGCAGGGTCATCTGAGGAAGACATTTTCTTTATTCATGTCCCAAAACTTCAAATGGCCGTTTCCATCAAAAACCAAAAAAGAGAAAGAAAAAACTACATGTATGCTATATATGGTTAATATAGCTGTATATTGCCACGTCATTCAGAGGACCCAGTGAGTGGGTGATGTTGGAGGTGGTCTGTTACCCAATCAGAAGGATGGTACTGATATATTCTGATATATTCTGGACTGTTTTTCCACTAAATGACCAAGACAGGAGCTGCATACTCATATTTCAGTTATGAAATACTTTATTGGCTCAATACAGAATGTAAAAAGAAAATGTTTTTCTAAAATAATTATGACTGCAGTACTCTGACAAGGATGGCGGGCGTGGTCTATCACTGTAGGACATTGGCCAACCTGTGCTAGGCTCTGTATCCTATAGACTTACAACCCAGATGAGACCCACATCTACCTCTACTCTTTTTCCATTTTAATATATCCTCAAAATTAAACATGAAATGCATTGCTACCTCCGGCAAGGCGGGGGTTATTTAATCACTGCCGTTTTTCCGTCTTTAGGAAGATAACTCAAAAAGTTCTGGACGGATCTGGTTGAAATTTTCAGGAAATGTTGGGAATGTTACCAGAAACAGGCGACTACATTTTGGTGATGATCAAGGAGACACCCTGGATTATTGATCAGTTTGAAATTTTAAGTAACATTGCAGCCAATGGAGCTTCAAAATGTGTTCCACAATATCTCAGTTGATTACTGACCGATATTTATGGAATTTGACACAGTCATGTAGGGTGGGGTTCTCTATCTCACCACCAAATTTCACACATGTATATATCAAGTTTACTGTGGAGGTGATTCATGATCTGTTATCCATCTATCTATTAATTTTGCACTCCCATGTTCCAATGCTCCAATTTTGACATTGCCCATGTGAGCAAGCACAGTGGGAGAGAATCCATGTGAATTCCGACGTGAACATTCACACCGGAATAACTTCAGCAGGTGTCAGACACATGTGATCAGTATCAGATGAGAAAATGGCCCAAATTTCAAATGAAAAGTTTACGTTTCGCGTCCCATTCAAGTTGTGTCGGAAAAAATAATTTCAGCATCACGTAGGACAGAAAAATAAAGAGAAAATTGTGTCTTTCTAAGACATGTAAGTGAAATGTTTGTAAAACAAACATTTTTTGTGTTGAAATTTGCTCACATGCCACCAAAGTCTTCCTGAGCCTCGACCAATGCAGGAATCAAACCAATTTACCCTGGCTACAAGCAATCATTGGTGTGCATTTTAGATCATTAGCAATGTGTTCATTGCTGTTGGGGAATCAGACGTCCACTGTGAACAGGCAGCAGAACAGACTGTGCAGGGTTTTAGATTTAATAATGAAACCTCCGCAGAGGAGCTGGACTTCAATCTAATACAAAATAAACCTACATCAAATGAGGCTGTGTGAAATCAATACTTCTTAATACTGGCAATGATATAGTCCATTAGTCAGGGTCAGGGTCAGCTTGAGGGTCAGGTCTTCAACAACCTATTGATTTTCTTTTATTAGTTGTGTCACGGCTGTGCCGCTCTCCACACCCATTCCCCGCCTCCACATTCCCGCTCTGCAATCAGCTGATTCCTGTCACCTGCTCCCGTCACCAGCTGCAGCGCATCACCACTCAGCCCCGGCCATTACATAAGCCCCGCCCAGACAACACACCGATGCAAGATTGTAGTGTCATGTATGTCCTCATTTCAGCAACCTTCCAACGCCTGCCTCCCCGTGTACCGACCTTGCCTGTCCCCGGAACCCTGTCTGCTCGCCTTCTGTCCCAGACCTCTCTGCCCGATGTGCCTGATCACCCGGTGCCTGACCCTCGCCTGCCTCTTGGACCTGTCTCTGTGCCGGCCCCTAACCTGCTCTGTCTGCTACTCTGGACTGACCTCCTGGTAACGAACAATAAAGCCGTTTCTGGACTCCTGCTCAAACCGCCGCGCATTTGGGTTCTAACCTGCCTTAGGCCTGACAAGTTTTGTGGCTTCTGAATTGAATTTCCTCTTAGCTGGATTGATAAATGTGTGATGTGTGTTCGCTGAGTATAAATAGTTTGGGACTGTCTTAAATCATAAGCTCAGGTGTGACAAATGCAAATAACCAGTCCGTGGAGAACAGTGCTGTGGATGAGCATCAACAGGGTCCATGGAGAGGGGGGGGGGGGGGAAGCAACACACTCTTTTCATAAAAGCGTCTGTGAGATTCACTCTAAAAACGTCCCCTCTCATTGTTGTGATTTGTTATGTCACCGTGTCAGCCCGGATGTTGCACAAGAACTGAAACTGTCGCTGGTAGAGCGGTCTAGAGTGAATCGGCTTGATTGCCCTTGCCACCGGTTTCATGCCATCATCTGAATGTTGGAGATGTTTGGTGCAGACAGCCTGCTGGCAAAGGGTGCGGTGCATTTTCAGAGCGTCTCCTGCTTCCTTGCTGACAATCCACTCCGGTCGACTACCATAGCGGACGCACCAATGGTAATGATCCTAGCTCCTCTTAAAAGCATCTGTAGCTGTGTAGGGTCGCGTCCCTATCCCCCAGAATATCTGACCACATGCCCTTCGCTTGCTGTGCCACAATGTAGAGTAGCAGGCAAACAATCATGAACTTGTTTATTTATCACAAGATCAGTCAAGAAAAAATGGATTTCCAACACAGAAAAGTGAAACTTCCTAGAGTATTTTTGATGAGCTGAATAGCTGATTGGGCCTCCTGTCCACTCCTTAACCATTTACTGCAGGGATTGTGGATTCCGGGGTTGCTCGTCTTTCCCGTGACGGGGTTCAGGTCAGAGGAGTTCCCTGCCAAGTCGAGCCCAGTGACCCCACGATGAACGAAGCAGTTCTGAGCGGTTTGGCACTCAAATCTCCTGGTAGCGGCTGCATTGACTATCGACTTGTGTGTAGCGCTGTTGCTTGTTCTTGCTCCTTGTGCTAGTTTATACCAAAACTTAGTGACAGGCCAAGGTAACAATTATGCATGCTACTTCTAAAATAAAAAAATAATCTAAATGAAAAAAAGTGTGTAACAACTGTCCAGGTCGTGTTGAAGACTGTCCTGGTCGTGTTGAAGACTGTCCTGGTCGTGTTGAAGACTCTCCTGGTCATTGTTGAAGACTCTCCTGGTCATTGTTGAAGACTGTCCAGGTCATTGTTGAAGACTGTCCAGGTCATTGTTGAAGACTGTCCAGGTCGTGCTGAAGACTGTCCAGGTCGTGCTGAAGACTGTCCAGGTCGTGTTGAAGACTGTCCAGGTCGTGTTGAAGACTCTCCAGGTCAATGTTGAAGACTCTCCAGGTCAATGTTGAAGACTCTCCAGGTCAATGTTGAAGACTCTCCAGGTCAATGTTGAAGACTCTCCAGGTCAATGTTGAAGACTCTCCAGGTCAATGTTGAAGACTGTCCTGGTCATGTTGAAGACTTTTGCCACTCCTCTATGAGGCTGACTCGGTTCTAAGCAGCTGCTGGGGACTTGTGATTCACAGAACGGACCTAATTCTCCTTGACAGGCTGAACTTTGTCCAATATTCTTGCCAAGCACACTGTTGTGAAATGAATGGCCTACGTGTGCAGCAGCGCCCATTTCTCCTCTAACATCCAAACTTTATTCTGTGCTACAACACAGAGGTCCCTAACCGCCGCAGCCCGGTGCCGGTCCGTGAGGCATTTGTTACCGGGCCGCACAGAAACAATAACTAATTTATGCAATTTCCTTTGTATCGTTTATTAGCGTCTAAAAGATCTTTTATTTTGAAAAATGACAAGATTTTCACCTGTGAATTTTCTTGGTCACGTGATATGTTGCGAAAAAAAAAACCCCAGCCGTAAACTAGTGAAAATTTATTTAAAGAAAACAAACTAACGTCTTTGGAGAGCTTCTTTGCTAAGCGGGAAAGTCCAACTGAGGAGGAAGGAGAGGCGCCAACGACCTCCAAGAAAATAAAAGTCTTTTAACAGACAAACCAGGAGTCAGACTTAAAACTCGGGTTCATCTCCAGATGACTGGCTTCGTTAACGAGGCACATAGAGACCAATAACCTGGGTTTAAAGAGAAGAATGTGGAATTTATGAAAGAAAAAAACATGAAGGACAGAAGCAATTATTGAGACCTCAACTTATGGTGAGTAGATATTGGTGTAATACTTGTTTAACAGTTATTGCAAGTGCATAATATAAAGTTTATTGGTAAGATTATATTCCTCTTTTTTTAACTTAATTACCCCCCTGGTCCGCGAAAACATTGTCCGCCATGAAACCGGTCGTGGCAGGAAAAAGGTTGGAGACCACTGCTATAACAGATGGTATTATGCGCTGGATGTAGTGTAATGGATTTTTTTTTTTGAATTCAATCTAAAATAATGATGTCCAAATCCAATGGGAACATTTTACTGCTAAAACTATTGAGTTTTTTTACTCCTTTTATACACTGGACACGTTGATCTACGACACGAACCTTTTCACATGAGTTTTGCATTGGCAGGTGAAATTTACATTCCAATTACAACAGTCCAGAGTCGGAGATACTTCTCTGTAGAGTTATTCCAGTGAGCGGTAGCACGCGTACATGCAGTAATATATAGTTCACTTATCCGTCGGTAAGACTAAACACAATGTACAGCAGCGGTCCCCAACCGTTTTCCTGCCACGGACCGGTTTCATGCCGTGAAATCTTTTTGCGGACCGGGGGGGTATATGTTAGGGATAAAGTCTCTAACATTGTTGTAATAATTTTTAAACGCATTGAAATGAATCAGGCAGAGGCAAGGATGCTTTTTCTCTGACGCAGCCAAGACCGACTGGTCTGGCGCGCTGCTCAAAACCAACCCTGTTCCGCTTACGGAACACCTTTATTTATCACCTTCATAGCTCCACCTCTTGACCCAGTGACATCACAATACCTTCAGGGCGCACAACATCACTGCCCACCAGATGGGACTGTTCTGCACCTAACAGTTACATTAAACAATTGAAAATGAGCAAATTAACAGTATACCGGTAATTAAATTTAAAAAGAGGAATATAATCTTACCAATAAACTTTATATTATGCACTTGCAATAACTATTAAATAAATAATTAATAGTGACACTATCTACTCACCATAAATTGTAGTCCCAATAATTGCTTCTGTCCTTCATGGTTTTTTGTTTCATAAATTGCACATTCTTGTCTTTTAATCCAGGTTCTTGTTTTTTAATCCGGGTTCTGGTCTCAATGTGTCGAAGCAGGTTTGAACCCTTCATTGCTTGTTAACGGAGCGAATCAGCTGTTAAAACCCGAGTTTTAAGTCTTAGTCCTGGTTTCTCTTCTCGGAGGTTGTCGGCGCCTCTTCTTCCTCCTCTTCTTCCTCCTCAGTTGGACTTTTATCCTTAGTAAAGAAGCTCGACAAAGACTTTTGTTTATTTTTATTAATTTTTGCGAGTTCATGGCTGTTTTTTAGCAACGTATCAAGACGCGATTGTTACGTTGGAGAAAATCCGGTCGTTTTTCAAAATAAAACACCTTTTAGACGCTAATAATCGATACAACGGAAATTGTATACATTAGTTGTTCTTTCTTTGCGGCCCGGTAACAAATGCCTCACGGACCGGTACCGGGCCGCGGCCCGGTGTTTGGGGACCCCTGCTCTACAGGACACCACCAAGGGCGGCTGTGGCTCAGTTGGTAGAGTGGGTATAGTCCAGTGATCGGGAAGTCGGTGGTTCAAATCCCACCTCTGCCGAAGTGTCCCCAAGATACTGTACCCCCATTTGGTCTGGCAGCACCTTGCATGGCAGCAGTCGCCCACTGGAGTGTGAATGCGTGTGTGAATGAGTGAATGTAAAGCGCTTGTGTTACGCCCCGTTACCGGGGAAAATAGAGTGAGAATCGCGTGAATGAAAACTCCGACATGTTTACTTTCATTCAATGTATTCGTCAAACTGACCGCGCACTCGATCAATGTGCAGTACATACACTGCAGATTCGCCACAGAAATTAAAGACACAGCATCACAGATTCAACACAGAAATTAAAGGACAAAATCAGGGCTTGAAACATAACTTCTGCAATGGTATAATTATAACTGATAAATAAAGGTTGATAAGAAAAATAATTGAACACTCCTTACCCTATGTAACGTGAACAAACATGAACCATATTTTAATCCATCATAACCATGACATACTCCCCTTCAACACAGATGTCGTCCCCGACATCACAACCAAGTGAGTAACCAATGAAAGCACGTAATGACCATAGAACGCCACAAAATCAATCACACAACAACCCCTATACCATCACTCAACTTATTTAAAGTTCAGGAGTGTGTGTGTCACATGTGTAGCGCCGATCTGCCCGTCCCTGTATGTCAACACTTGTGAAACCGTCCCTCTGTGTGCATCCTTCATTCAGCGATCTACTGACACACCAGGCTGATAATACCAGGTCCATGTACTCGTCGCCAGCATGGCTCCATACGGTGCCAGAGGATAGTAGTACATAATGGTATTTGGGGGTCCTGTACTACAGCAACTTGGATGGCCTAACTGGTCATACGTGAAGGTCCTAGGGGGGCGTCTCGCTCTAACTGGTCGCTGGCTCTCATTTCCACTGTGACCATCGCTCGAAACAGGTGATTGTGCTGCTGGCGGTCTCTCCTCCAGTGCAATCTCCTGTTGAAGTGGCCTGTCCTCTTCAGACAGTGGATCCCTTAAGTCCTGCTCCAGCTGGTGCATTTCCTGGTGCTCCGGTTCAACATCCCGCACAAGCTGTGTGACACCTTCGTCAGCATCCTCTCCATCAGCGTTAACGTGAGACCGTGTCCCAGGTTGAGATAGTGGCCATCTTCATCATCATCACTATCACTGTCATTTGTCTCTTGATCTAGTCGATCCCTTCCTCGGCTAACCTGATGCGACGGTTGTCCTCTCTTTTTGGCTGGTTTCAACTGAATTTCTAGAGGCAAATGGTCACATGGCAACAGAAGGTTACGGTGCAGGATTCTACGTCCTCTCGCCTTACCATGTTCAGGGATCACTTCATATATGGGCATATCTTTCCCCACCTGACAAACTACTTTGTGGATGCAATCTTCCCAATGATTCCTGAGCTTTCCTGTCCCCCCCCTTGGTGTCATATTTCTAACGAGAACACGGTCGCCCTCCTGCAACACAGAGCTCCTGACTTTGTTGTCATAAATCTGCTTGCTTTTCTCACATTTTTTCGCATTGGCTGTAGCGATCTCATATGCCTCCTGCATTTGTTGTTTCCACTTTTTCATGTACCCTCAATGATCAGCAGTGCCAGTCTCAGGGGTCAGACCAAACAACAAGTCAACAGGTAATCTCGGTGATCTGCCAAACAGTAGGAAAAAAGGTGAAAAACCTGTGACCTCACTTCTGGTGCTGTTATATGCGTAGATGATCTTGGGCAATGAGTCTTTCCAATTGGACTTCTGCCTGTCCGTGAGTGTTCTCAGCATTTGTAACAGTGTTCTGTTTAGCCGTTCCACTTGCCCGTTGCCTTGTGGGTGATATGGGGTAGTTCGGGAGCCTATCACACCACAGTTTGTTTTCAGCTGCGTGAACAATTGATTCTCAAATTCACCTCCTTGGTCATGGTGAATTCTCAAAGGGAATCCAAACTTCAGCGCATAATCATTAAATATTTTGTCAGCTACCGTCTTAGCAGATTTAGATGTTGTGGGATAGGCTTGTGCGAAGCGTGTGTAATGATTTATTATTAACAAGATGTATTCATAGCCACCTCGACACTTGTCTAGATGCAGAAAGTCAATGGATACAAGCTCGAGTGGCTGAGTTGTAACAATCGGTGTGAGTGGGGCTCTGGCCTCTCTACAAGGCTTCTTCTGTTTTATGCATGTGCAGATCTGTGTAACATAGCGCTCTACCTCTTGCTGCTTGTGTGGCCAGAAGAAGCGGTCTCGGATGAGCGATGTTGTGCGTTCCACACCTTGATGTCCCATCTCATTGTGGAGCTGTCTCAAAACTGTGGATTTGAATCTTTCAGGCAGAACAAGTTGGGTCCGGGTTGCAGTCTTTCTCTGGAGTATCCCCTCCCCATCAAAGGTCAATTTCTCCCAGTCGCGGAGCAAACACTTGGTCAGTGTACTGAATGACTTCAACTGCTGTCTGGTAGGCTTTTCTTTCGATAGTTTACAGACAATAACTGGGCCAATAGCTTGATCATCTCTCTGAGCTTGACGGATATCTGCTCTCAAAAATGGTGTAGGTGTGTCTTCACCCATTTCTGCGCACTCATAAGCCATCATGGACAGCACTGTGTGCGAAACTTCACTTTCGGTCACTTGTACAATGGCTTGCACTGCAGGGGAGGACATCTTCTCTGTGCATTCCTCCATCATCTCCTCTATGTCACAGGGCATTCTGGAGAGACCATCAGCATCACAATTTTCTTTACCTGGACGATACTTGAGAATCAGGTCAAAGTCAGCTATTTCTGCCACCCATCTATGCCCTGTTGCATTGAGTTTGGCTGTTGACAACACATAGGTGAGTGGATTATTGTCCGTATAAACGGTACAGGAAGATCCAATCAAATAGTCTCTGAATCGCTCAGTAACAGCCCATTTCAAAGCTAAAAATTCAAGTTTCCCTGAATGAAGATGATAGTTCTTTTCTGCTTTGGTTAGTGTCCGTGATGCATAGGCTATTACACGTAGCTTTCCCTCTTGTTCCTGATACAGTACAGCACCTAAACCTTGGTTTGAAGCGTCTGTATGTAAGATGAATGATTTCTCAAAGTCTGGGAATCCGAGAATCGGCGGTTCAACCAAACAATCAATCAGTCTCTCCAGTATCCTTTGATGTTCATTAGTCCAGGTGATTGCCTTGTGTGACGGTACCCCTTTAAACTTTCCTTTCCCTTTTCCTGTCCTGGTGTTACCGTCCTTGTGTTTGTCCAGTCTCGGATCTGATTCCGTCAAAACATAAAGTGGGCCAGCGATGCGAGAGAAGTCTCTGATGTACTGTCGGTAATAGCTCAGAAGTCCCATAACTGCTCTCAGTTCACCCACAGTCTGTGGCCGTTTCTCCTTTAACGCTGTCACAGCTGCAGTATCAGCAGGATCCATTTTATTTCCCTCAGCTGATACAACGCGTCCCAAATAGCGGACCTCGCGTCTGAACAGTTCACACTTTCTGGGTTTTAACTTTATACCATGTTGGCGTAGTCGCTGTAGCACTGTTCTCACATGTTCAACATGATCCTCAAAGCTTCTGCTGAAGACCAAAGTGTCGTCTAAATATGGAATACAAATTTCATCCCTCAACCCCTCCAAACATTCTTCCATACAGCACTGGAAGGCAGCTGGAGCATTCATCAGACCGAAGGGAATCCTGATCCACTCATAAAGACCCCATGGTGTCACAAAAGCAGTCAGTGGTCTGCTCTCCTTTGTCACAAAACCTTGATGGTAAGCCTTCCCTTGGTCTAGGAGAGAGAACCATGAATTTCCTCCTAGGCCATCCATTATATCTTGCACTCTGGGGATAGGCTGACAGTCAGGGAGTGTCTTCCTGTTCACCTCACGGTAGTCAATACACAGCCGCATACTGCCATCTTTTTTTCAAACACACACAACTGGTGAAGCATAAGGGGAGGTAGATTTCTCTACCCATCCCTGGACAATAAGGTCACTTAAGTAGTCCTTCATTTCCTGGTACAATGGCTTAGGCACAGAGATATATGTTTTTGCTACAGGCTCAGCGTCCCTCAACGATATGCTAAGTTGCAATCTTTCTATGCAGCCAATGTCATCATCTGATCTTGAAAAGGAAGCAGACTCCTCTCTTAACATTTGACAAACTATCTCCTGCTCCGGCTCATTCAGGTGACACAGGTTTACAGGAGGGTCCCACCCATTGTCAGCTCGATCCCTTCCGGTAGCGATGCGAGTCGTGACTGACGTTGGATGGTGGGTTCTCTCTAGCATAGAAGCTGGAAACAGCGCCTGAACATGCTGGACACCGATAACCGTTCCCCCTGCTAACCCTATGTCATGATCTGTTGGGTTCTGCACACTTACAGTAATAGAGGGTTTCTTCCTGGCTCGGTTCATCTCCACAAGCGTGTCGCACAATTGAAGTCCCTCTGCCCAACGAGGATTCACATCAGGCTCAAAAATCAGAATGGCATCCTCCTGTGGAGAATCCATGTGGATGTAACACTCAACTTGAACTGATAGGTGCTTGGGTATGTTGATTCTCTCCCTTTTGGTCTTAACTACATACTCATTCGCTTGTTTAACACCAACTTGCTCAACAACAGCAGCTACATGTCTTACAAAAGCATCTGTGTGCCCTGGGAATGCTGCCCTCACTGTTTCACTCAGCTGTTCTCCATGACCAACGTCTGCTCGTTTCAACTCACTGTCAATAATGATCTTAATTACATTAGATCCAATGATTGGATGAGCCAATTTATCACCCTTCATTACAAGTGTGGGAACAATCACTTCTGTGCTGGATGCATCCCCGGAAGCTAACCTGAATGCTATCTCAACCCAACCTGTATATGGCATGCTCTCTCCATTTGCTGCCTTAATATCGAGAGCCGGTGTCATGTCCAAAATTTCAGAAATGTCCCTCAGTCTTGTGTCTGATATGTGCATTTCTTTCCACAACTCATCAATTATTGTCACTTGGGAACCCGAGTCCCACAAAGCCTCCACCCTTTGGCCTTGGATGAAGCAGCTCACCACATGTTTCTGTCCCACCAATGGGGCCCTCTTAGTCTGATTTTTTTCTTTTGAGGTATCATTAGCACTCATGCATAAAGAAGGTTTACAACATATTTTATGTTTAGCCCAATTATTAATCTGACATGGCCTAGAACAATAAAACACATTTTTACAGGATGCACATTGTTTCAGCATTACGTCTTCTCCCTTCTGTCCACAGTGAGCGCATTGTTGGGACCTCGCTGTGTGGCTGGTCACTCCCCGTCCCGTGGGAGTGACCTTCCCCCGTTTAAAGGCTCACCTCCATATTGTCTCCGCTCCCTTGCTCGACAGCCAGCAAGGAAATGTTCGCTGCTGCCACACCTGTAACAGTGTGTGCAATAATCCTCAGCTCTGCTCTGCTGACAGACGAAACATCTCCTCAGTTGTCCACGATTTGACGTTGGGAAGTTGCGTTGTGGGGCGAATCTTTGCTGGTACTGGGCAGTTCCACTTCGGTGGTTGGGGCCCGCGTTGGCCCAGTAGTTCTGTGATGAATCTTGGCTCTGCTGACCCGGGAATTGAAGTCCTGATCTGCCATCGGCTCCCTCTGGTGGTGGTTGTGGCCTGGGCGCCTGCTGGGGCTGTAGTATGGACTCCTTGATTTGAGACACTTCCACTTTCAGATCTTTCAGCAGAGCTATCTCAGATTTAATCTCCTCCAGCTGGGAGAAAACAGGAGAAACGTTAGGACTTTGGTGAGTGGATGGTTTCCTATTTTCTGCGGTAGGAGGAGTATCACTTGACTGTGCTGAGTGAATAGAAATAGATTTCTGCTGCCCTGCGGTCTTCCTTTTCATTTGTCTCTCCGTCTCATGGGCACAGGCGGCGTTCAGTTGCTCAAGCAAAAGTTTGTCAGAGCTCTCAGGTTGCTCCAAATAAGGCTGCAGATCCCGCTTTATGTTGTCACTCTGTAATCCACTTAGCACAGTATGAAGAAACATTCTTTGTACAAGTCCAGGATCATACTAAAGGCCTGACTCCTGATTCCTGTGAGGCAAATAAGATTTTCTGTCTCAGGTCCAGAGTGCGGATGAGGAAGTTCTGAGGGGTTTCTTTAAATCCCTGCACCTCAGAAATCAACTGTGTGTAGAGATCAGTCGCGCTTTTCTCCTGGAAATGTGAACGGAGGATTTGCCTCAATGTAGATAAGGTCAAATCCACTTTCCCCTCCAAGTAGCTGCGAAGCTGCATAACAGGCGACATAGCCCTGATCACTGCATCCACAATCTCTAGTTCTGGAAAGCCCTTGCTTAGTCCATGTTCAATTTGCCGTGCTAAGCTTGAAAATGTAAATTTGTCCTTTTGACCAGGTTCACCAATCTGTTCAGCAATTTTAAAGTCTTTGTGCCAGTGATGAGGTGGAGAGTTAGGGGCTACATTCTCTGTTACAGGTCTGCTGAGTGTGTCTCTTTCCTCCTTTTTGTCGCTCCCATTCTGTGTGTTTGCTGGCCTGAGCTGCAAAGCTTCAATCTCTTTTATGATTTTCTTCTCATCATCTTGTTTTTTCTGCTGCTGCTCCTCTTGTTCTGCTGCACTAGAGCTACACACAACTTGTAGCTCGCGGATTTTATCCTTCAGATGACGTAAGCCAGCCATACCTTGATCTTCAAGATCCCCCAACTCCTCTCTGGATGTAGCTTGAGATTAGCGTGATAAGAGCTATCCGTCCTCCGACGCTAGGTAGCTCAAACTCTGCTCCGGTGCTGATTAAATAATCACACAACTCCAACAAACTTTCTTTGGGCAGCAGACACAGTTCTCTTATCAACCCAAGTTGTAGAATTTCCATCTTGTTTGACGCCATCCTTCGAGAACGCAGGTGCTAGTAGCCGGGTGCTAACAACTAATCTCCGTAGCAGTGCTTAGCTGGCTTTCCTGGTACGTAGCAATACCCCGGATCACTAGCCGCCGAAGACCGTCGGGCTCCCGCTGCGGCCCGCTCCTCGCCCGCTCCGATGGTCCGAATTGTTTTTAAAAAGGATGTGTGACGGCTCGGGACACCTCACATAGATGTTTAACAATGCTGCAGAACAACATCCCGGACGAGCCCCCAAATGTTACGCCCCGTTACCGGGGAAAATAGAGTGAGAATCGCGTGAATGAAAACTCTGACACGTTTACTTTCTTTCAATGTATTCGTCAAACTGACCGCGCACTCGATCACTGTGCAGTACATACATTGCAGATTCGCCACAGAAATTAAAGACACAGCATCACAGATTCGACGCAGAAATTAAAGGCTTGAAACATAACTTCTGCAATGGTATAATTATAACTGATAAATAAAGGTTGATAAGAAAAATAATTGAACACTCCTTATCCTATGTAACGTGAACAAACATGAACCATATTTTAATCCATCATAACCATGATACTTGGAGCACCGCTAAGGTGGAAAGAGCACTACATAAGTGCAGTCCATTTACAGCTTCTTCCCATGGGCCATACAGACACTGAACAACAATTAAACAATCATATTCACATGCGTCCAATATCATAAATGCTGTGTTTCTACCACAATAGCTGCATACCTGATCTGTCCTTTGTTTGGTACCTTTACTGTATACTGTTTTTTGTACTGTGCGGAGCCTGCTTAATTTCATTGTATCACCGTGTGAAATTACAATAAAGTGCTATTCTAGTAGTAGTAGTGGTAGCAGTCGTAGGAACAGTAGTAGCAGTAGGAACAGTAGTAGCAGTAGTAGTAGAAGTAGGTAGCAGTAATAGTAGCAATAGTAGTAGTAGTAGGAGCAGCAGTAGTAGTAGTAGCAGTAGTAGTAGCAGTAGTAGAAGCAGTGTAGTAGTGGCAGCAGTAGAAGCAGTGTAGTAGCAGTAGTAGAAGCAGTATAGTAGCAGTAGTAGAAGCAGTGTAGTAGCAGCAGTAGAAGCAGTGTAGTAGCAGTGTAGTAGCAGTAGTAGAAGCAGTGTAGTAGCAGTAGTAGAAGCAGTGTAGTAGCAGTAGTAGAAGCAGTGTAGTAGCAGTAGTAGTAGTGGCAGCAGTAGTAGCAGTAGTAGAAGCAGTGTAGTAGCAATAGTAATAGCAGTAGTAGTAGTGGCAGTAGTAGTAGCAGTAGTAGTAGTGGCAGTAGTAGTGGCAGTAGTGGTAGTAGTGGCAGTAGCAGTAGTAGTGGCAGTAGCAGTAGCAGTAGTAGTAGCAGTAGTAGTAGTAGTAGTAGTGGCAGTAGTAGTAGTGGCAGTAGTGGCAGTAGCAGTAGTCGTGGCAGTAGTAGTAGTGGCAGTAGTGGCAGTAGCAGTAGTAGTGGCAGTAGTAGTAGCAGTAGTAGCAGTAGCAGTAGTAGTAGCAGTAGTAGCAGTGGAAGTAGCAGTAGCAGTAGTAGTAGCAGTAGTAGTAGTGGCAGTAGTAGTAGCAGTAGTAGCAGCAGTAGTAGTAGCAGTAGTAGTAGCAGTACTGACCGCTGACCGAGCGGAGAAAACTAATCAAGCAGCTCAGGGGTGTGGAACTCATGTTCTCCGAGGGCCACATCAGCATTATTGTGACCCTCAAAGGGCCAGGAACACAGTGTAAATGTAACTAAATGTAATGTAATGTTAAATAAATGTAACTACTCCTCCACATGCTTATTACTTATCACTACTACACAATTAAGTTACAAACATTACTGTTGGCTCTTCTGCAGCAGCTCGCCGGTTATTTGCTTCTTCCATTTCTGGTGAAGACAGCTTCCAGTACTTCGCTTTGCCGTCTCAGCACATACGACACAGGAGAAACGTGAATCACTTTCTTTCGGTACACCCTCTCCTGTGCTCTGCTCATCCAGCACCAACTTACACAGGGAGGTTCCGCCTTTTATTCACACAACATAGAACACAGCGTAACCTTCCGCCCAACTCAGCCGTGGCAAGTAGTGCCAACCTAAGCACACATTAATAGTGGCAAACATCGCTCTCAACAATTACATATGCAAATACGTGGTGTAAAATTATACTGATAGCTTATTGCTGTATTTACCTCCGCCGAGGCGAGGCTACGTAATCGCCGGCGTCTGTCTTTGCACCTTTTAGCAAGATAACTCAAAATGTTCTGGGCGGATCCTGATGAACTTTTCATGAAATGTTGAGAATGTTACCAGAAACAGATGATTCCATTTTGGTGACAACCCAGAAGGGATCCTGGATTCTGGATTACTTTGAATCTCTAGCCAGCATTGCAGCCAATTGGAGCTTCAGAATGTGTTCCTCAATATCCCAGTTGATTATTAACTGATGTTTATGGAATGTGACACAGTTATGTAGGGCGGGCACCTCTATCGCACCCCCACATTTCCCCTGCATCCTGCACGAGCAGAGTGGATAAAGTTAATTCTTAGTTGTAAAGTTCCAGCAAAAATTGGCTAAAATGTTTTATCGCGGGCAGAAACGTCGCCTCACCGTTTACCATGGTAGCGTACAGTCAAACAGTAGCATGTACCACACTACAAGTACAGTCAAACATCCCGTCTAAGAGGAGCATTTCAAAAAAGCCCTTGCGGTCTCGTTTCCATTGAAAGTCCTGTTGCGTCGCGTAGGGCTAACGAGCAGAGAGGACCCAAAAATGCGGAGACAGCCGGGAAACAGAACAGAGTCTTTTATTGCTCTCAAACAAAAAACACTCAGCCTAAAACGGTACCGAGGGGCGGACGGCCTGGACGGGCTGGAACGTCCAGAAAGAAAACAACACAAAATCGCAGCCAAACAAAAGCGCAGAAACAACAGCTGGGCTGATAATTAACTCAGACAAACAAAATCCAAATACTCAGCTGGGTTCAGAACAGCAGAGAACGGAACGGCTTCACCAACGAGCAGGGACAGGAACGGGAAACAGGCACGGGAGACATGTGGGCGATCCGGTGATCGGAAGGCTGGTAACCGAGGGACTATCAGCAGTTGGGCGATTGGATGATTGGTCACAGGTGTGTCTGCTCTGCCGCTCCGTTCTCTGCCACGCCCACTGACAAGAGAGAGGGAGAGAGGAGAACGAATGAAAGTCAACCCAAGAAAAAAACCCTGAACCCCGACAAGTCCTTCATACATAATTCATCGACATGTAACATACCAATAAAAATAAAATAAATGACTCCATGCATGTGCGCGTGCTTGCTATGATCGTTCTTTTGCTTCCTTGTTTCTGATGGACCAAAGACTGGCACAGATATTTCACTTACGTGCCTGAGAACTGCGTTAACTTGTGTAAAAAGGGATTCTAAAATCAGTTAAAAATACACATCAACTCTGATTCCCTTTTAGTTGTCATGGTTGGTGTATAAAGGTACCAGAACAATATAGAACCTTTTGATGATGATCCAGATCACCATGTGGACGGTGTAAAACTAATTAGGAGGGGAACGAGCTGCTTGGAGGAGGTCTGTGCTCTCTGAGTGCTTTTCTAGTTATAACATTAATCCTTTTAATTTATCAGGTGAAGAAAATAAAATTAATCCATCAATCAACAGTCAAACATATTCAAATAATATTTTTCAAATAATAAATAAAGATAAATAATAAAATAAAGTTATGGCATTACCTTTGTTCAAAACTCTTTTGTCACACTTGAGAGGGGGAGACCTACAGAACAACCAACAGTGGCTAGCTGCTAAGAACATGTGACAGTTGCAGCATTTTCCAAAAACAAATGGTTGAACACAGCTCTTGAGGGCCAGAAAAAATTATGTGGTGGGCCACATTTGGCCCCCGGGCCTTGAGTTTGACACCTGTGAGCTAATGAGTCCTGTGCCCTCGCTCAAATGATTGACCCGAAACAAAGGCTCCATGCTGAGCAGATCTGGTAGTGGAGAGAGCAAATTGTCAATTTCAAAACATCCGTCGCCATGGCCCAGACGACATTATCTATAATAAACAAATACAACTAATAGTTCGCATTTAAACACAATCATCAGTCAAGCATTTCCACTCCACTTCCAGACTCCAATTTAGTGTTGGTTCCTCTGTCTCAGGCTCAGACTCCAACAAGCTAGTACCAATGAGAGATAATCATCAGAGCTGTCCTAGCGAATCGTCTCTCAGCTGCTGGCACGTCGCTCTGACCTAAGCCCGCACTTTGATGCACCAGTACACAGAAAGCAGACGTTGGAGCAGCTCCCTGCAAAGAGCTTCTTAACCCCTTTGTCCCGTTGTCTTTGCCCGGTTTTA
Source organism: Brachionichthys hirsutus (assembly GCF_040956055.1). Classification (NCBI taxonomy): domain Eukaryota; kingdom Metazoa; phylum Chordata; class Actinopteri; order Lophiiformes; family Brachionichthyidae; genus Brachionichthys; species Brachionichthys hirsutus. The sequence goes on along the minus strand of NW_027180539.1, from coordinate 29,713 downwards.
TGGTAATATGCTCCACCGTTACCGGGAACCGGCGCTGGTGCTCCGGTCACAGACGACTTTGACCAACAGGTGGTTGGTCAAAATCTGGAGACTGCTTTGCAAGGGACTGACTGGAGTGACTCATTACAAAGCACAGACAGAGAGATCCAGCAACTTGTTCATCACAAAGATCAATGAAGTAATGTCAAAGTTCACCAGAAAGGGGAATTCATTGCCTTGGTTAAACAATGAATGCAGGAAAATAATGAAGGACAGAGATGAACAACTTAAAAAAATCATTTAAAACTTGGTCTCATTACAGAAAGACAAAAATTTACATTTTTAAGAAATAAAGTAACAAAGTCTGCGAAAGGCTAAAGCAAAATTCTTCATGCATATCATTGTCTGCCTGTTAAAGGGAAGTTTTTCCTTGCCCCTGTCTCCAAAGTTCTTGCTCTTGTGGGTCAAGTTGGGTTCTGTGTTTCCCTGCTAATCCTGTAAAGTGCCTTGAGATGAATTCCTGTTGTGATCTGGCGCTATATAAATAAAACTGAATTGAATTGAATTGAATTGTCGAAGCAAAGGCAAATGCAAAAATGATCTGGCAAAATCGGAATCAATTACTTGGCAAAGACATTAACGAGTCAAACAAAAGTATTGAGCTTAAAATTAACAATACAATTGTAACTGGTCACGTCACTTCACTTTTATTGGTTTGTCCCTCGGAGGGCAATTTGGTTTACAGCAGTTACACACACATTCCACAACATTTAAGGGACACGTAAGAGAAGGGTTAAGAGCAGCATCGTTGTAAAGGTTTTAAATAGTATCCATGATAAAAACAGAGCAATCCGGTTACATCCGTGCAAGTACACAGGCAGGGTCACCTCCTTTCTGTGGCATTCAGGGCCCTGATGGAGAGTGGGACAAAAGAGAACTTGTATCTGTTTTTAGTGACCGGGGGTGCCAGTGGAACCCCCGATGGAAGCAGCTTATATTCACGATTCAAAAAAGTTTATTCGGAGTGGTCCAACTGTCCTAGCTTATAAATTTAACACATTTTATTTTCTATTTTAATTTCTATTTTAGGGCAGCTCGGTGGCGCAGTGGTAAGCACTGTTGCCTCGCAGCGAGATGGTCGCAGGTTCGTCTCCGGCTTGTGGCCATTCTGTGAGGAGTTTGCATGTTCTCCCCGTGTCTGTGTGGGTTCTCTCCAGGTTCTCCGGCTTCCTCCCGCCTCCAAAGACGTGCAGCCAAGGCCGATTGGTGACACTAAATTGCCCGTAGGTGTGAGTGTGTGGCTGATTGTCTGTCTCTGTGTTGCCCTGCGATAAACTGGCGGCTTGTCCAGGGTGTCCCCTGCCTCTCGCCCATTGACTGCTGGGATTGGCTCCAGCTTGGCCCGCGACCCGATAGTGGAATAAGCGGTGAGAAAATGAAAAAAAAAAAAAAAAAAAAAAAAATGAATTTCTATTTTAATTTCCTTAACTCAGTCAGGGAGATAACAGAAATGTTTTCACCGTCTATTCTTAGTTCTAGGGCAGGGGTCCCCAACCTTTGTGAAGCCGAGGGCTACTTCCTGGGCACCGATTCCAGTTTGATACACACTTCTGAAATAAAACGTTTGCTCAACGTACCATTAATCATTAATGATATTCATCTGTGTAAATACCCTGATCATGATTACTCACACTAATTATTAACAACGTTAGGGAACAGATTTGACTTGTTCAGAAGTCTTTTATTTTATACAAACTCTTGAGAAACCATGGAAATAAACATTCCACAAAGAATGGGGCTATCAATTATTAATTGTTCTAATCTTGTGTGGTTTTAACAGGTAAAAATATAAATAAAAACTAATCTAAACAGCAGGTCTCCAATCCCAGTCAGAACTGCTGCTGCAGGATGATTCCAGAACGGACTGAGAATCCTCCTGAGCTGCTTCTAGCAGGAATAAACTTGTTCCCGATCACCAGTTTAGGAGCAGCTGCGTTCTTTAGCGGATTGTTCCGTGTTTTTCTCTGATAAACGATCATTTCCTGCAGCGTTAGCATCTTCGTTTGGTTGTGGTAAAGTGGACCCGCATGCAGTGAACGATGACAGGCAGCTGTCAATCATACCGGAAGGACAGAGCATCCAATCAGAAACGACCTCCATGTTTTGCTTGGGTGAAGGACAGAAAGAGGCCGAGAGAGAAAAGCGAGGAGCAGCGAATCCCACGCTGGTGTCGCTAAGACTTTAAGTATTAAAGTAAAATATGTGGCGGTAACATTAAAATGCGGGACAGCTGCTCACAGGCTTTCTGTGCTTGCGGGGCGCTGCCCCGGGGGGGTAGTTAGCGGGGTAAAATGTGACACAGTTGGAAATGTCTCTCCACATTGAGCCGCTTTGTCATCGCCACAGTCGCCCCGCAAATGAAGCACAGAATCTTTGACTGGTAAAAAAGACTCCTCCTCCCGTTCACTGTGAGTGTTTGTCTTTTTTCAGCAATGTTTTCGGGGTTCTCTCCTTCACTGCGCCCAACTTTAAGCAACAAATATCAGCGGGGGTCGTCGTCAGCTGCCGCTGATCTCATACAAAACATTTTAGAGCCGTTTTTCAATATTAATTTAAATGTAACACCAATGCAAAAGTTAAATTATCCGTAGCGTGTGCGTAGCTGGTTCTCTGTCTGCACGTTGCTCTGACGACGCTCCAGGGGTGGAACCGCCTCTCACCCGTACTCCACTGGGATTGGCTCCAGTAACTCTCTGAACCCCGCCTCTCACCCGTACTCCACTGGGATTAGCTCCAGTAACTCCCGTGACCCGCCTCTCACCCGTACTCCACTGGGATTAGCTCCAGTAACTCCCGTGACCCGCCTCTCACCCGTACTCCACTGGGATTGGCTCCAGTAACTCTCTGAACCCCGCCTCTCACCCGTACTCCACTGGGATTGGCTCCAGTAACTCCTGTGACCCGCCTCTCACCCGTACTCCACTGGGATTGGCTCCAGTAACTCCTGTGACCCGCCTCTCACCCGTACTCCACTGGGATTGGCTCCAGTAACTCCCTGAACCCCGCCTCTCACCCGTACTCCACTGGGATTGGCTCCAGTAACTCCCGTGACCCGCCTCTCACCCGTACTCCACTGGGATTGGCTCCAGTAACTCCTGTGACCCGCCTCTCACCCGTACTCCACTGGGATTGGCTCCAGTAACTCCCTGAACCCCGCTTCTCACCCGTACTCCACTGGGATTGGTCCCGCCTCATGAAAACTAGCAATGTGTATTATTTATAGAGCAAACAAAGTTGTTGAAGATGGCGAGTATTTGACAGAGATAGACGACCGACTGACCGTGCTTAGCATCTTGAAGCCGCTTGCTACGCTGCAGTCTCCGAACCAAATGACTAAAGAATACCACAAATGGCATTACCCCTTCTCTCCTGCCCTCACCCGTCCATCTTCTCGTCGGCGGCTGGGACGAGTCCATCCATGGTTGCCTGCTCCGTTCCCTCGGCAGGTTCCATGCTGAATTATGCATGTGCCACATGTACGCCTCTCGAATCCCTCTCCTTTCTCTCTCTCTTCATTCCTCTGCCCTTTATCTCAAGCAGATGCATCACAGTCTATTTCTTCTCTTCTCCATCTGTCCCCCCCCCCCCCCCCTCCTCCATCTAATAGCCGTCGTCCTCCCAGGTGATCAGATTTGAACCAAATGCTCCCCCCCTCTCTTGTTCAAGAGCGGAGCGTGGTTGACTGAACTGAGCAAAACAGGCAACACTTCCCTCCCGCCAGTCGGCACAACAGAGGGAGGAGAAGGAAGAGAAGAAGAAGAAGATCTCTTTTTCTTTTTGCTGCCATCCGCCACTGCTGCAAACAGAGACAGAGAGGATGGCTTTCTGTGAAAGCAGGGAAATAGGGCAGGAGGGAGGTCTAGCAGGAAGCCCGTGCTCAGATAAGTTCTGCTGCTGACGAGGAGCCTTCCACCGATGAAGCCCTGCAGACGGCAGCTTGGTGGGAGCCCGTCCCCACATCCCTGCCTTAGCAACACGTGGAGCTGCTTCTTTTGGGAACACACAGATGGATCATCTCGACAGCATCCGGAGCCTGAGCAAGGCGCAAGGTAAGAGCAGCCATTCAGGATTCACACCGGCACACGGATGTGGAGAACTAGAGGAAGAGGAAGAAGACCTCCTCGTGCCTCTCAGAGGTGAAGGAGGATGAAGACTAGTAATCTCTGCTGGTTTCACGCCCCCCAACTCATCTTCTGGGAGTCGGCTTCTTGGTTGTCTTGTCTTGTCTTTGCTTAATCTTGCTCTCGGCTTTTTGCAGACCTTTACTGGCCTTTCATTGGATTCTGGCTTTTGGATAACTCCTTGGAAAAAGCGACAGAAAAACGCCCATCCCAGCCCAAGGGAACGCTTTAGCGTCGGCGTGGAACAGTCTTCCACTCAGGTCCTGGTTTTGCTCTCAACATTTGCAGTGCCAGAATTACAAAATGGTTGAGCAAAGACAGTGAAGAGGTAAAAGAGAGAGAGGGGGGGGGGGGGGGGGGGGGTGAAAGACAACGCATGGAAGATCTTTCACCTCACCGACAGAGCTTTGCTGTTCCTCCAGCCTGTCTCCTACTCCCTCTCATTCCGTCCAGCATTCCCCCGAGCCTCGGTAACCATAGAGCGAGTCATTAGCGCCGGATCGCCGGGACTCATGGGAGGAGATCAGCTGGGGAAACAGGAAGCAGCGCTCTGCTCTGCATGGCTGCCGGCGCTCCACGCGGTGCCGTCTGGCCTCCATCAGCTGCACATCCTGGAAGCAATACTTAACCTGAACACTAACAGATTTATTTTGGAGGGACCTGTAATTTCTGACAGTCCTGATCTAATTCTTAATATTTTTATTTTTACCTTCATTTAGCCTGGTCAGTTAATTCCCATGTTCAATAACAGCAACGCTGTATGTTGATGGTGGCGGGAGGCAGCCAGAGAACCCGGAGAGAACCCGAAGAGAACCCACTCATGGAGAGCATTCAAACTCCTCACAGAAAGGCCCCAGGTGGGATTTGAATCTGTGACCTGCTACTGCGCTATCCACTGTGCCGCTCCTTTATTGCAGGAGTTTCGGTGGCGCTCAGTTATTCTCCTTCTGATAGATGCTGTCCACATCGCCTGATGTGTTGTTGTTTTCATTTACATTGTACTTGTATATCCCCGCGCTAACGTGCAAGGAGGTCATTCTCCACAGCATTTTCTTTTTTTTAGGATTTTGCTCCTATCAGCTCCTACTGACAGAGACACTTTAAAACCTTTCATTAGAATGGACTTTCATTTGTTCTTCTTTAAAGGCTCATTAACTGTTTGAAACTGTTGGTGGCAGCAGTCCATGATGGAATCTGTAAACGACGCTTCCAGGCCACTCGTCATTGATACGCTGCTCCCCCTGCCATGAACGTGATCCTGCGTTAAGTCCTAGATATTAATTTGAGATGTGTTTTTTTTTGACAGGAATGATAATTCTATAATTTTAATGCATGGAGAATCTTCCCAGCAACCCCACATGCAGGAGCTGAAGTTTGAGTGTAGCATCTTAATACCACCTGGAAATGGCTGCAGGATATTCTGAGTGGTGTTTCAGCATAGAGTTAGAGGGATGCCTGTCGGCTACCTGGCTGTCGTTGATATTGAGCTTTCATGATTGCTAACCGGCAAAATATGAACTGTTTTTTTTTTTTGCTCAGAAGATGTCATTCCGCTTATGTCTGACAACATTTCCCTGCAAAATGTTTATTATTTTATTTCTTTTTTTTTTTTTTACCTCCCACATGAGGCTATAGAGTTAATAAAAGCGTCAGTGGCCTTTTATGGCCCGTACGCAGTCAATTTAAAGACAAGCTCAGCTGTCAAATAGAATAGAATAGAAATAGAATAGAATAAAAAGCCTTTATTGTCTTGGCATAGTGGCTATGCAAAGAGATTAGGAGCGCTGCTCCATCCGGTGCGTAGTACAACATAATAATAATATCAGAAAATGCAGGTAAATGTGACAGAAAATTCAAGTACGGTAGGTTCAAGCAGAATAAAAAAAGACACGTTTAAAGTGATCAGTGCATGCAGTGCGATTGGCCAGTACTTTGCATGAGGAAGTAGAGTACATGAGTTATTGCAGATAGTGAGTAGTTCTATTGTTTAGTACACATAGTGAGTAGTTCTATTGTTTAGTACACATAGTGAGTAGTTGTCCTGTTTAGTACACATAGTGAGTAGTTCTATTGTTTAGTACACATAGTGAGTAGTTGTCCTGTTTAGTACACATAGTGAGTAGTTGTCCTGTTTAGTACACATGGTGAGTAGTTATATTGTTTAGTACACAGAGTGAGTATTTGTCCTGTATAGTCCTGGTTGTTGGGCTGATGGCTCTCGGTATAAAACTGTCCCTGAGTCTGTTGGTCCTGCTCTTGTTCAACCTGTAGCGCCACCCTGAGGGCAACAGGTTGAACAAGGTGTGTCCAGGGTGGGAGGAGTCTCTGACGATGTTTGTAGCTCTGCTGAGGTAGCGAGAGCCGGCGATACAGTCCAGGGGGGGCAGAGAGCAGCCGGTGATACAGTCCAGGGGGGGGGGGGGGGGGCAGAGAGCAGCCGGAGATACAGTCCAGGGGGGGCAGAGAGCAGCTGGAGATACAGTCCAGGGGGGGCAGAGAGCAGCCGGAGATACAGTCCAGGGGGGGGCAGAGAGCAGCCGGAGATACAGTCCAGGGGGGGCAGAGAGCAGCCGGTGATACAGTCCAGGTGGGGGCAGAGAGCAGCCGGTGATCTTCTGGGCTGTGTTGATCACTCTCTGCAGGGTTTTCCTCTCCGCTGCTGTGCACGCGGCGTACCACACCGTGATGCATTACCCAGGATGCTCTCCAGGGGGCTCTGTAGAAGGCCACCAGCAGCTTCTCCTCCAGGTGGTTCCTCCTGAGCACCCTCAGGAAGTGGAGTCGCTGCTGGGCCTTCTTCACCACCGCCGTGGTGTTAGCAGACCAGGACAGGTCGTCGGTGATGTGGATCCCAGGAACCTGAATGAGGGGACCCTCTCCACGCCACGCAGCCCCCCATGATGGTCAGTGGACCCTCTCCACGCAGCCCCCCATGATGGTCAGGGGACCCTTTCCACGCAGCCCCCCATGATGGTCGGGGGACCCTTTCCACGCCACGCAGACCCCCATGATGGTCAGTGGACCCTCTCCACGCAGCCCCCCATGATGGTCAGGGGACCCTCTCCACGCCACGCAGCCCCCCATGATGGTCAGTGGACCCTCTCCACGCCACGCAGCCCCCCATGATGGTCAGTGGACCCTCTCCACGCAGCCTCCCATGATGGTCAGGGGACCCTTTCCATGCCACGCAGCCCCCCATGATGGTCAGTGGACCCTCTCCACGCAGCCCCCCATGATGGTCAGGGGACCCTTTCCACGCCACGCAGCCCCCCATGGTGGTCAGTGGAGCCGGGTCTGGGCTGCGCTTCCGGAAGTCCGGTGTTGAGTGTGACGGTGGGGGAGAGGTGGGAGCCGAGTCTGACCCTTTGTGTGCGGTCAGACAGGAAGTCCTTAATCCAGGTGCAGATGGAGGTGGAGAGTCCACGGTGGGAGAGTTTAACCGTTAAAATGTCCGGGATTATCGTGTTGAACGCTGAACTGTAATCCACAAAAAGCATCCTCACGTAGTGCCCCCGGTGGTCCAGGTGACTCGGTGCAGTGTGAAGCGCTGTGGCGATGGCATCATCAGTAGAGCGGTTTGCTCTGTAGGCGAATTGGTGGGGGTCCAGAGTGGGGGGGGGGGGTGTCTTTGATGTGGTTTACCATCAGCCTCTCAAAGATTCAAGATTCAAGATTCAAGATTCAAGATACTTTATTGTCATTATGAGAGCATAATAAAATCGTGAGAAGGCCCACGGCTTAAGGCACAAATCATAACAAACTAAATTCTCTCTCTTAAGAAACAATATATATACACACAGAGAGAGTGAGAATCACAGGCAGTCGTGCAAAATGGCAACAGCAGCAACAGGGCCGGCATAAAGTGCAAAATAGGAACAGCAGCAACAGGGCCGGCATAAAGCGTCCCAGATCGCTACAAGGGAACGACTGCTTTCACAGCTCGGGGGGAAGAAGCTGCTTCTGAGCCTCGTAGTGCTGCTTCTTATTGTCCTGAACCACTTCCCTGATGGAAGCGGGACAAACAGTCCGTGGCCCGGGTGGGTGGGGCCTGTGGAGATGCCTCTGGCCCTCCTCTGGACTCTGGAGATGTAAACAGAGTCCAAATCAGGCAGACGGTGACCCACAATCCCCTGAACTGTCCTCACCACCCGGGATAGGTCCTTCCTGTCCTGCGCCGTGCAGCTGCCGTACCACACGGTCGCACTGAGACACAGGATGCTCTCTATCGTGGCCCGGTAGAAGTTCTCAAGCAGCACAGAGGAGAGTCCAGCCCGCTTCAGCTTCCTGAGGAAGAAGAGCCGTTGCTGGGCCTTCTTCACCAGGTGTCTGGAGTTGAGTGTCCAGGATAGGTCAGAGGAGATGTGGATGCCCAGGAATTTAATGTTCTCCACACGCTCCACTGCTTCCCCTCGTATGCACAGGGGGGCGTGTTCAGTCTTCCTGGACCTCCTGTAGTCCACTATGACCTCCTTGGTCTTGCTGGTGTTCAGAACAAGGCTGTTACTCGAGCACCACAGCATCAGGTTCTGGACCTCCTCTCTGTAGTGGGTCTCATCGTTGTTGGAGATGTGACCCACCACGGTGGTGTCGTCCGCAAACTTCACAACCATGTTTGTGGAGTGGATGGCAGAGCAGTCGTGGGTGAAGAGAGCAGGGCTGAGAACGCAACCCTGGGGGGTCCCAGTGTTCAGAATCAGAGGGGAGGATGTGGTGTCTCCTATCCTCACCACCTGGGGCCGGTTGCTGAGGAAGTCTCCGACCCAGGAGCACAGCGGTGGAGACAGTCCCAGGCTGTGGAGCTTCAGAGCCAGCATGTCCGGCGGGACGGTGTTAAAAGCTGAACTGAAGTCCACAAACAGCATCCTGACGTAGGTGTTAGGCTGCTCCAGGTGAGTCAGGGCCGAGTGAAGTGTTAGCGAGATGGCGTCCTCCGTGGAGCGGTTCCCCCTGTAGGCGAACTGCAGGCTGTCCAAGCCAGCAGGGATGGCGTCTTTGATGTGTTTAAGGAGGATCCTCTCGAAGCACTTCATCACGACGGGAGTCAGAGCAACAGGGCGGTAATCGTTGAGGCAGGCGATGGATGATTTCTTAGGTACAGGCACAATGATGGAGGACTTAAGGCAGGCAGGGACGGTGGACAGCTGCAGGGACAGGTTGAAGATGTCCAGGAAAACCCCTGCCAGTTGGTCAGCACACGTCTTCAGTGTCCGGCCTGACACGCCATCTGGTCCCGCAGCCTTGTTGATGTTGATCCTCCTCAGGGCTGAGGAGACCTGGTGCAGCTGCAGGACGAGCGGCTGATGCTGCACCTCAGGCTGGGGCAGATCCACAGACCTTCTGCTGCTCGGAGAGTCAAAGCACGAGAAGAATCTGTTCAGGGTGTCAGGCAGGGTGGAGACATGGCTGGCGTGCTGGTCCCTGCGTTTGTAGTCCGTCACAGCCCTGATGCCTTTCCACATGTCACGTGGGTTATTGTTCTCAAAGTGCTCCTCAATGCGCTGCTTGTATCTGTGCTTTGCCTGCTTGATGCCTCTTTTTAGCTCACTCCGTGCCCTACTATAGGCCAGCCGGTCTCCTGCTCTGTAGGCTGCATCCCGGGCCCTCAGCAGAAGCCGCACCGTGCTGTCCACCCATGGTTTCTGGTTAGGAAAAACCGTGATCGTCTTTGTGGGAAGGACAGCATCAGTGCAGAAGTGAACATAGGAAAGCACAGATGACGTGTACTCCTCAAAATCTGCATCCTCTTTGAATACCTCCCAGTCCGTGTGCTCAAAACAGTCCTGCAGGACTGAGGAAGCCTCCTCAGTCCAGACCTGCACGGTCCTGGAGGTGGGTTTAGTCCTGCAGATCAGTGGTTTATATGCAGGGATCAGGTTCACTGAGATGTGGTCAGACATACCCAGGTGGGGGGCTGCTACAGCCTTGTAGGCCCCCGGGATGTTGCAGTAGACCTGATCCAGAATGTTGTGTTCTCTGGTGGGGAAGGTGATGAATCTGTGGAATTTGGGGAGCACAGCTTTCAGTTCCACGTGGTTAAAGTCCCCAGCTACAATCACAGCGGCCTCTGGATTAGCGTCCACCTGGCTGCTAACCAGGCAGTACAGCTCCTCCAGCGCTAGCTTAGCATTAGCACGCGGTGGTATGTAGGCCGCTACGATCACAGTGGAGCTGAGTTCTCTAGCCAGTTTAAACGGTCTGCATTTCACTGCAAGATATTCCAGGTCGGGGGAGCAGAATATTCCAATCACGTTCGTAGCAGAACACCACGAGTTGTGAATGTACAGCGCCAAACCTCCGCCTTTGGCCTTGCCTGAAGCTGCAGTCCGGTCGGCGCGGAACAGCGAGCGTACCGCTAGCTCCACCGCTGCGTCGGGGATGTTGGCGTCCAGCCAGGTCTCGGTGAAGATTGCCACGCAGCTATCGGTCCGCTTTGAGACGATCCTCAGCCGTATTTCGTCCATCTTGTTGACGAGCGACCTGGCGTTGGCGAGGACGATGCTGGGTAGCGCCGGTCTGTGTGGGTTAGCACGTAGCCTAGCACGCACGCCGCCCCGCTTTTGTTTACGGTATCTTATTCGCCTCCTCGGCCACAGCGGTGGGATAGTGGGGGGCTCCGATGTTCGCTGGAGCTCGGGAGGGATAAAATCCAAAATAGACGGTATTCCAACCTGGTTTTTCCCCAATTCCCACAGTTCAGCGCTTCCATACTAGATGAGGGCCTGGAGTCTCAGAATAGGAGAAAATATAAACAAAAATACAAAAACAAGTACAAAAAGCCGGGAGCCTCGGACCGCAACGTGTGTACGCTCTGCCATTCCGGAAACGGAATCCATCCATCCATCCATCCATCTATCCATCCTTCCATCCATCCATCCATCCATCCTTCCATCTATCCATCCATCCATCCATCCATCCATCTATCCATCCATCCATCCGTCCATCCATTCATCTATCTATCTATTTATCTATCTATCTATCTATCTATCTATCTATCTATCTATCCATCCATCTATCTATCTATCTCTATCAAAAAACATTCTAATGTGGTTAAGCAGCATTTAAAAATTAGTTTATAATTAAGTCAAATTAACTATTATAATGTTGTATTCATTTCATTATGTTACAAATAAGACATAAAGTCATTCAACGGGTTGAATTAGCATTTCTAATTTAAGATTATTCAATCAATCTATTTGTGCTGCTGCTGCGTTGCTATGGTGACGTTATAAAGGCTGTTCTCACGTACCGTCAGCTAATCTGTAAGGCGACGCTTCACAAAGTGCTCGTATGTTCAAAATGAAACGTGTTGCTATTTTTAGTTCCTGAACTGGCACGGAGTCGGATCCGACATATTTTTACTCTTCTTTTAACATTCTGGAACGTGTCTGTTCTATAATCGTGTTTTCGAGCACGGTCTGCCTGTCTGGTCCTTCCAGGTCCTTCCAGGTCCTTCCAGGTCCTTCAGCATCGGACTTGAACCTTTGCCGTTGACATTTTTGATCACCCCTCCCCCAACAGCGTCATTATTGCTTATCAGCTGATGCTAATCGCTCTTCTCAGAAGTGTTTCAGGCCAACACGGATGAGTTTATTTCAGGTCTCTTTCAATCAAATATATTTGAGTTGTGGGGGATGGAGAATACAGAAAGTGCTGAGTCATGGTACATTTGCTGTATGTTTTAAATTGAATGTCTTGCTACATTTAGTTTATGACTTTGCGGAACAGCAGCGTAGAAAACCTTTTTTCCTTTATTTGGGACAGCATGATCTGTTCAGAATATATAAGTGTGTACATAAAAGTACTTACGAAACCTGGCCGAAATGGCAGCTTTTTTGGGGTACTCGGTGAACTCTGACACGAGGCTATTGAAACGAACTACTTTTAGCAGCTAAGAATTCTACACGTTGCAGTCTGGCATAAGACGAGATTCAAATAGCTGCTGATGGCTGATCTCATTATCATCCTCACTTCATAGTGTTTATAACGGATTATCAGTAGATTTCATAAAACCCAGTTCCCTGGAAGTGTGTATTGATCGCAGCGAGAATGAACGGCAGCGACCGTCAGACTGTAAGACGTTGAATGATGACATATCGGATGCACCTTGAACAATGCCGGATCCCCGGGAACACGCCCACCCGCCGTGGAACTATGCAAATAACATGCAGCCAGGCAGCGATGACCTGCTGGGTACACCCTGGATGAGACGCCAGACACAGGGCTTTCTTGCTGTGATGCAACGGCGCTACCCCTTGCACCACCATGCTGAAATAACATTCGATGATCAACACATTCATTTCAGAGCATGGGTCTCAAACTACAATTACCTGGGGGGCAGGAGGAGGCGGAGTCTGGGTGAGGTTGGGTGGCTTCACAAAAACAATATTTGTTAGTTAAATCTATTCTTCTCAGACATCATGACTAACAGTTCTTTAACATCAGTGGGATCAAATCAACTCATTTCAAGTGATGGAAACAGAAACAATCCGTGATGCAGAATCCAACAACGGTGGCATGGATTTCATCCGACTCTTTTTAACGCAGTAATAATTCATAAAAGAGACGTGACACGGAGGCGACATAGTTGTGAAATGTTTCTCTGCTCGCACAAAAAAAAAGGAACCTTTTCGTTTTCTAGAAAAGTTTAAATGTAATCATTTTTAACAATGGAAAACTCTTAGGATGGCATTCATTGAATAAATTGTATATATATAAAACTAGCGAGCCTTATTAACATTAAAATGTCATTTTTTCCTGTGGGTTTCTGTCTGGGACATTTAGCAACGAGGAGATATTCAACTACGTTTCACCAAAGCTGAAAGTTTGTGGCTTCATCTGCCTGCTTCTCTCCTGCAGGGACCAAACTGGGCTCCAAGCGGCTTTGCATGGCTTAAGATGGTTCAGTTGTTCCTCCTTTGGATCACATTTGCCTGTGCTGATCAGCTGACCGGGGTCTACACCACCATCTTCGACCACTCCCTATCACGGTTCATCGCCCCCCCCCTGCCTGAAGTCTCCCACCATCATCCCGGTCCCCAAAAAGTCGGCCATTGACAGCCTGAATGATCACAGGCCTGTTGCTCTCACGCCTGTAATCATGAAGTGCTTTGCTAACCTGTCCCTGCAGCTGTCCACAGTCCCTGCCTGCCTCAAGTCCTCCATCATTGTGCCTGTACCCAAGAAATCATCCATCTCTTGCCTCAACGATTACCGCCCTGTTGCTCTGACTCCCGTCGTGATGAAGTGCTTCGAGAGGATCCTCCTTAAACACATCAAGGACGCCGTCCCTGCTGGCTTGGACAGCCTGCAGTTCGCCTACAGGGGGAACCGCTCCACGGAGGACGCCGTCTCGCTGACACTTCACTCGGCCCTGACTCACCTGGAGCAGCCTAACACCTACGTCAGGATGCTGTTTGTGGACTTCAGTTCAGCTTTTAACACCGTCCCACCGGACATGCTGGATCTGAAGCTCCACAGCCTGGGACTGTCTCTACCGCTCTGCTCCTGGGTCAGAGACTTCCTCAGCAACCGGCCCAAGGTGGTGAGGATAGGAGACACCACATCCTCCCCTCTGATCCTGAACACTGGGACCCCCCAGGGTTGCGTTCTCAGCCCTGCTCTCTTCACCCTCTTCACCCACGACTGCTCTGCATCCACTCCACAAACATGGTTGTGAAGTTTGCTGACGACACCACCGTGGTGGGTCACATCTCCAACAACGATGAGACCCACTACAGAGAGGAGGTCCAGAACCTGATGCTGTGGTGCTCGAGTAACAGCCTTGTTCTGAACACCAGCAAGACCAAGGAGGTCATGGTGGACTACAGAAGGTCCAGGAAGACTGAACACGCCCCCCTGTGCATACGAGGGGAAGCAGTGGAGCGTGTAGAGAACATTAAATTCCTGGGCATCCACATCTCCTCTGACCTCTCCTGGACACTCAACACCAGACACCTGGTGAAGAAGGCCCAGCAACGGCTCTTCTTCCTCAGGAAGCTGAAGCGGGCTGGACTCTCCTCTGTGCTGCTTGCAAACTTCTACCGGGCCACGATAGAGAGCATCCTGTGTCTCAGTGTGACCGTGTGGTACGGCAGCTGCACGACAGGAAGGACCTATCCCGGGTGGTGAGGACAGCTCAGGGGATTGTGGGTCACCGTCTGCCTGATTTGGACTCTGTTTACACCTCCAGAGTCCAGAGGAGGGCCAGACGCATCGCCACAGACCCCACCCACCCGGGCCATAAACTGTTTGTCCCGCTCCCATCAGGGAAGCGGTTCAGGACAATAAGAAGCAGCACAGCAAGGCTCAGGAACAGCTTCTTTCCCCGGGCTGTGAAAGCAGTCGTTCCCTTGTAGCGATCTGGGACACTTTATGCCGGCCCTGTTGCTGCTGTTGCTATTTTGCACTTTATGCCGGCCCTGTTGCTGCTGTTGCTATTTTGCACGACTGCCTGTGATTCTCACTCTCTCTGTGTATATATATATTGTTTCTTTAAGAGAGTGAATTTAGTTTTTGAAGAGAGAATTCAGTTTTTGATTTGACTATGTTATGATGTGTGCCTTAAGCCGTGGGCTTTCTCACAATTTTATTATGTTCGCATAATGACAATAAAGTATCTTGAATCTTGAATGGATGGATGGATGGATGGCTGGGCCAGAGGTGTGAGTAATGCCTCTGGTTCAAATGCTTGTTTTTGCCAGACGTTCTACCCTAAACCTCATGTCCTCCTCCGTGGGGGGGGCTTCAGTCAAGCCTCACCCCTCCATTTGCTAAGAAGAAATGCGTAAGAAGTCCCCCGAGTTGTCCCCTCAATAACAGACAGGAGGTGGACTTCCTGTCCCAAGAGGCCACTGGAGGAGGCTCTTTCTTCTGGGCAGCCCCACAGGAAGGAGAAGATGAACAGGCACAGTTGTTCCCCCGCGAGCCTCTGGCTCTCTGCCGCGTGCCCTTTTTGAATCTTTTTTTTGACAGCCACATTTATATGGAGAGTAAGGAAAAGCCTAAAACAAGTACTGCACAGATTTTTGCAGGTTTAGCTGACAGTGTAATACTGCGATCTCCCAATCCAGACTTTCTATAAACTATAAACCCAATGAAACGGTTGAGTTGTCCCGCCCCTCCCACAAGCAAAGTGAGCTGGAGGTGGTGTTTTGACCAATTTCCTTTTTTTTAAAACAACATACTGAATGTGCTTCTTAAACGACAAGTGGTCGTCAAGTATTTAAAAGAAAATACAAACCCAATTTGTTGACCGTTGCTCCATCACGCCGTTGGGCCTCCCATCACGCCGCTGGGCCTCCCATCACGCCGCTGGGCCTCCCATCACGCCGTTGGGCCTCCCATCACGCCGCTGGGCCTCCCATCACGCCGCTGGGCCTCCCATCACGCCGTTGGGCCTCCCATCATGGCGTTGACAGGGGGATGCCAGCGGGGGAGGAGGCTTCCGGCCTGTTCGGTGCTGCTTCCCATGTCACAGACCTGCCACGCTGTTCCACTCCCATCGCCGTTGCACCGCTTGCTCGTAGGCGATGTGAACGCGCTGAGCGGCGCTCGGTGAGAGAACGTGCCAAAATGGACGTTTTACTGGTTTAAAATTGCAGCTTCTGAGTGGAGCTTTTCTCCACCTGCTTGTAGCCCATCTTGGACCCCCGGCTCGCTTCCAGCAGGGGCTCCACTGGGGGGTCAGTGATGTGTGAGGAACCCGTTACCGGGTCACAATGAGCATCTTGAGTCATATGTGTTGAAGAGATGGGATAACTTTTAGTGTGTGTGTGTGTGTATGTGCACGCATACACATGGCAGGGACATTTGCCAGACCGAAAACAGGATTTGAAAGAAAAGCCATCCATGAATGAACATGTACTTTGGTGTACACATTCGAGTATTTAAAGGGATTATGGTGCAGCGAATCTTCTTCTTCTCCTACATACACTCTCTCTCTCTCTCTCTCTCCCTCTCTCACTCACACACACACACACACAGCGATGCCATCTGGCAGCTTCAGATGGTTTGGTAAATTCACACTAGGATCTTGCTCTGCGGACCAGAAGGGGCACGTTGTCACGGCGATGACGGAGCTTGACGACAGGGCGGGGATTTAAATATGGCGAGGAGATGTTTGGTGATGACGAATGAAGCTGGCAGTTCGCTGCGAACGTTTCCCAGCCTCTCTTCTCCAGTCGCTATTCCTTCTGGACTTTACCTGTGGTTGGACGGTTCTCCTTTCGGCCTGCGAGGGCCACACTTACAAACCACAGGGGGCGCACTTATCCATCCAGTCGCCTTCATCAATGGAAAACAGCAAGCAAAGTGGGTGCCCCTCGAAACAGAGCCGCATCCGGGCTGCTGAAGCCCTTCCTACAACGAACTGTAACACTTTAGTGCACGAGGGCATGCATGAAGCGCGCAGACTGCGCTGCCCTGCACCCTGCAGAGCTGGATGTAATATCCTGTCGCTGTTATTTATAGCCACCAAGAGGAATTTGATTGCTCTTGTCTCTCTGCCTCTCTCTCTCACACACACACACTCACACACACACGGTTGTGACTGAGGGTTGGCGGTTACCTCTCTCTCCGGGCTCTCTCTGAGAGGCGGGGTACAGTCCATCGCAGGGCAACGCAGAGACATACAATCAGCCCCACACACACTCACACCTACGGGGAATTAGCGTCACCAATCAGCCTAAGCTGATGGTGGGAGGAAGCCGGAGAACCCGGAGAGAACCCACGCAGACACGGGGAGAACATGCAAACTCCTCACAGAATGGCCACAAGTTGGAGACGAACCAGTGACCATCTCGCTGTGAGGCAACAGCGCTTACCACTGCGCCACCGGGCCGCTGTGGCATTTCACAGAATGCAAAATTTTAACATTACTTTATTCAACCGGCGCCACCTCAAATACAAAATTTACTCGTACTCTCATGGATGACCAAACAAACTATCTGACAGAATTTATAAAAAGGTTTCTGCTCACCTCATTATGCGCTGATCAGATACAGCCAGGCCCCACAGAGCGTACGACACCCACTGGAGAATCCTGGTCACGGCACCAAAACCGTTAGAGTCTCCTAAAGTTTCCCCGGTCCTTTAATCCCTTTCGTAGGTGTGTACTCAATGAAGAGAATGTTGATAAGGCTTACACATTTATATAAACAACAATTCAGTAACAAGTTGGTGAGGAAAATCAGCGCTGAGGTTCAGCCATGTTCCTTGTGAGTGTCCCAGTGGAATGTCTTCTTGTCGCCTCCTTTTTAACACATCCGTTTCAGTCCGTCCCCTGAGGGTGGGGCTTCGCCCCAGCCAATCTGAAATCCCTGTCAATCAATCTATCTGTTATTTCTGATGAGACTTGATGTGATCAGTATAGTCAATTTAACTAAATGTTAAAGCTCAGTGTCACAATAAGAATCCAAACATATAAACTTAACCTTGGCTGGAGCTGGTTCTGGTGGCCCGGAGGCCCTGAGGCCAGGCGGGCCTGTGTCATGGAGAGGCAATTATAATACTGTGTCACTCTCCTTTATACTATCCTAAAAACAGCACATCTCCAACACAGCACAGCACATCACCACCCGACACACAGGACCGGCGGGTCCCGTAACAATGGGTACTGGCTACAATGGTCTCTAATATGATATGAATGCCACGACAGTGTGAATGTTAGCATGAAAGGGTGAATGCTAACGCAGTGTGTGCTAAAAGCTTTTCCTTTGATCTTTGTCTAATGATTACATTAGATTAAACTCTAAAGAAACATCTTCAATGGGGCCTTAGACATCAAAGACAACTCTTTTATAAATATAACTTGTTCATGAGCCAAAGGCATCCATGTGTTCTTTGTTTTAGCAGTGGATCACACACAATCATCACTTAAGATGAGTATATACAATGCTGGATCTCTTTGCTTTGAGTTAAATCCGATGGATTATCATTTTGTCGACGAGAAGCCCGATGGCATGTCTTTGTGGAAGAACACTTTTGATTCTCAGACTGTAGCTGTAAAGCAGAGTGAGAACAAGGACAGTTTTGACAATGAGGTAGGCTTCATGCTCACATCTTTAATATTGAGAGCATTAGTCAGTTACAGATTTCCTTATATTAATGCTTATCTGTGCCTGCAGCTTTCCATCCTGGTGGAGTTGATGTGTCGAAACTTTGACGCATACCATATTCTCAAGTTTCATGGCTGTTTTCCTGACAGTCAGGAGCTGGCATTTGAGACGTACGACATCAACTTGGTGGAGTACATGCTCAGAAACAAGGACACTCTGACCCTGACTGACGTCAGGGAAATCATTCAACAGGTAGGAACACATTCAATTCAAACAGAGACAAGGAACTCACATTTAAACTGTGGAAAAGTATAACAAATGCCTTGTCTTCTGCAGGTGGTCACAGCATTGGCTGTCTTGAAGTCTGTCGGGGTGATCCATGGCAAAGTATCACCAAAAAATATTTTTGTAGTAGATCAATGGGCAAAACCGATCAGGGTCAAGCTGGGAAATTTCAGTTCGGCCCACCTGCGATTGGATACACGGAATGCTCCAGAGCTGGAAGCAGATGAATTTACGTAAGGATGATAAAATAATTATATCAATTTACTCTGTTGAATTTTTCTTTCCTTTTTTTCTATATTTTCATATTTTATTAGGTGTTGTTTTTATGTCGCCTTGGTGGAGGTTGCCGCTCTGTTGAGGAACAAGTTAATCTTTAAAATGTTTGTTTCTTCTAATTGCAGGGCCCCAGAAAGATCTTCAGGGTTACCGTTTTCTGCGGCTGCTGATATCTGGTCTCTGGGCCATGTCATGGTCTTCTTAGTGGCTACCTGTGCTTACAGCGAGGAAGAGTTTCACCAACTACTGGTAAGACCTCTACTGTAATGAGTTTATCTCCTTTAGACTGAGGAGGAGGCTGCTCCTCGCACGCATTATAGACAAAAAAGCCACAGCGTTATGTTGTTGCTTAGCTTTGGCCATTTAACAGGCAAGTTGAGAAATTAAAAGTTGAAAATTCAAGTAAGCAGCCATTATTGGTGTTTTCTCCAGAGGAGAATCTCCACTCCTCTTAGGCTGCTGGGCCTGCGACCCACACTGGATAAGCGGTTTGAAAATAGATGGATGATTCAAAGAATTTTTATTCCATCCTGATAATATTATCGTCCTCGCGCCACGTTTATGTGCGTGCAATGACGCACACACACAAACGCGGCGCGATGTGTGTGTGTAGAGACACTTGACACCTTGATTGCGCACTGCCTCCCTCTCTCTTGCATGAGTAGAAGAAGGGGCGAGTGGATGATGTTTCTTTTTTGTGGTAATGTTGCAGCAAAAGTTGCCAAAAATGTTTTTGTGTGTGTCGTAAACTGCACACTCCCGTCCCTCACGGGTTACCATGGTAGCATGCATACTTTCATGCGTGCCACTATGAAAGTACTTTTTCTGACGGGTTTAGAGTGTTTCTGGCAGAGCGGCTTGATAAAGAAATGACGGACACCGTCCTGCAGCATCTGTTTGCTACTTAGACCATATAAGTGTTTGGGAACTGCATTAACTTGTGGAGAAAGGGTATATATGTCACCTTTAAATGTTAGTTTGGGGGTGTAAGAGTTCACCAAACCCTCTTCCGGTTCTTTGTTCTCCTTCGTGGGTGCGTAGTCATGAGGAGAATGTGGGTTAAGATTAAGATATTTATATAATTAACCATCAGTACAGTTCGTTTGGATTATCAGGGCTGAGATTCCAACATGGCTCTCATGCCCGCGCTTCGTTGGAATGAAGACACTTCCCGCTTTGTCATCAAGTCATTCTATCCCCTGATTTTGCCCCAGCCAATCTTCAAGGTTCAAGGTTACTTTATTTGTACCCGAAAGTCCAATATAAATATCAATTCCAATATCGCTATTGTAATGTCAAATTTACAGGGCTAGTGCTTCTTCTTCTACGCTTCTAAAGTCTGATTAATATAAGACATTTGCGGTTGCAAAAGATTTTCTGATGATGACTGATTGGTGGATTTGACCATTGCTTCCTAGAATCATCCCGAGGATAACGATGAAGGTGCGGAGTTTCAGGAGTTCATGCAGCTTCTGGCGGCCATGAAGATAAAGGATCCCAAGAAAAGAATCACAGAATATGGCGTCTTGAATCATCCCTTCATCTTGCGTGGGTCCTACCCATGGAAAGATCAGTATCCTCCATCTGTCAACGATGACTTCTCCTTAGATCTCTTAAATTTTGAGATGATGCAGATGCTGGGAAATGGCTGTTTCGGAGAATTAAGGAAATGCTGGAATGCCGAAACCGGCGAGCTTGTGGCGGTGAAACGACAGGTGACTCAAGTCAGTCATGACATGGAGGTAAGTGGACATTTGTTGAGTTTTCTGTTCACTCTATCATTTTGTTTGTTTAGTCAGTGAGCACAGAGAACTAGATTGTATAACTAGGAGTGTAAAAAACGATTCCCCTTTAAGGTAATGCCAGTCGCACATTAATAGTACATGCATTGACAATGCGAACACAATGCTTTTCTGCCTTCCATTGAGCTGAATTATTTTACGTGACATTCATGAACATATTAAATATCAGAAACTAATCTCATCAAACTTGTCATGTTTTTCCAGATTCAAATTTTACAAGAGTTGATGGATGTAAAAGCAGACCAGCATAACATCATCAAATGTCATGGCTGGCTCAATTTCAAGATTAGAAGGGCGCCAGTGTTCGAGTTGCTGGACAAGACATTATTTGACATCATACTTGAAATGAATAAGCCAATGGCTCTGGGTGACGTCAGAGCCATAATTCAACAGGTAAGTTCAATAGATGGAGCACATTGTGAACCGTTTGGCTCTGACCTGTAAGAAACTGAAACACATTTCTCCGTGTTCTACAGATGGCTGATGCTTTGGAGTTTCTGAAGAAATATGGGCTAATCCACACCGACATAAAGCTGGATAATATAATGACTGTAGATCAACAGAGACCCTTACGTGTCAAGCTCATAGACTTTGGCTTGGCCATGCACCGGTCTCAAGCAGAGCTTGGCATGATGATTCAACCACGTTTGTACAGGTAAAGTCTATTAGAATACTGATTATTAGAATATTCATGTAAATTGATACTTTCCAGATTTATCATTAAGTAGTACTAGACTTCCTGTCGATACATTTCTGTTATTTAATTTGGGACATGTTCTATTAAAAAAATAATAATATTTATAATACGTAAATATCGCTTCTTTTTTCTACATTTAGGGCTCCAGAAGTTTTTTTCGGACTGCCAATTTCTGAGGCCGTTGATATGTGGTCTCTGGGCTGTGTGATGATCTTCTTGATCAGGTTCATTTGTGGATTTATTGGCGACTCAGATGAAGATGTGGTAAGTTATCTGTAGTAATCAGTCTACTTGTCGATTGTTCAGTTGGTCCGGCTTTCTGAAGTGACCCCATCCAGCACCGACAGATGCCTCACTTTATTATAGCTGCTGGAAACAAGAGATTTATCTAGCTGCTAAGAGCACACCACATTTCATAGTCTTGAAATATTTACTGCATTTATTGACTTGTAAATGTACTGACTTCACTTCTGAATGATGGACTTAATGGGTACCGATCTGAAAGGATGTATTAGCAGGACAGGTCAGTGGACGGAATTGGTGACGCAGTAAAAAATAACTGTTCTGTGTTTTATCTTCAGGTTTTCGAAATTGTTAGGTTCTGTGGAATGCCACCTGACCATCTTCTTAACATGGGGATTTATTCCACAACGTTTTTCATGAAGACTGAGTCCAACAAGTGGAGACACAATGTACACCTTTAAACTTCTCAACAATGAATATAATGTTTAAAGCTGCAAAGGATTTTCTGACAGTCATGCAAACACAAATACATTCCTTCAGAAAGCATTTCCCACTAAATTATTATTTTTTCCTTCTTCTTCTACTTCATACGCTTGAGCAGGAAGTCCATCCTCTTCCTACGGCTAATCACCAGCTTTTCCTGAATGATCTGAAAATAGTAAGTATTAAAAATTATTTTTTTTAAATTGACTGATCTTTTCATGGATCATAAGGATAAAGTTCTGATTTTGGTTTTACCATTGTTTCTTTAACTAGATACAGCTGAAAGAAAAC
Organism: Brachionichthys hirsutus; assembly: GCF_040956055.1. Lineage (NCBI taxonomy): Eukaryota > Metazoa > Chordata > Actinopteri > Lophiiformes > Brachionichthyidae > Brachionichthys > Brachionichthys hirsutus. The sequence continues at coordinate 7,422 of NW_027180539.1, read as the reverse complement.
AATCAGACAGAAGAAGCTGAAACGGAACAATGCTTTGAGCTTCTAAAGGCTATGTTGGAGATGGATGTTATAAGAAGGATAACACCACAGGAAGTCCTGAAGCATCCCTTTATTACACCTGCTTCCTGCAGTAAAACTGCCAACAGCCCCGCAGATCACTGCAGTCCACCTCCAACAACCTTTCAGCCTGACGCTGAGAACGAAGGAACCAAGAAGAAAAAGAAAAAGAACTTGTTTATTAAGAGGGTCTTACCATCAGGAATATGCAAGTGTTTCCTATCAACAACTAACAACTCACCGCAAGCCGATGTGAAGAGTCAAGAAAGGTAAGGAGATTTCCGAGTATAAGCATTTGTAAGAGAAAGGGGTTCAGTGTGCAGAAATGGAACCAGTCAGTTTATGTCTTAGGTCCCGTTTCCATGATGACGGTTTTACAATGAAACCTTTTCCTTTGTATTTTATAAAGTTCTACACTTACATGACAGTAGCGGGAATGTAGCCAGTACGGTGAGGTAGTGAGTCACAGCAAGAAGGCTTCCGGTTCGGTTCCTTTCTGTGTGGAGTTTGTATGTTCTCCCTGTGTCTGTGTGGGTTCTCTCTGAGTTTTCTCTGGGTTGTCCGGCTTCCTCCCACTGCTTGAAATATCCACCTTAGGTTAATTGGACAGCATGTCCAATTGTCCGTATGAGTGAGCATGAGTGTAAATGTTTGTTTGTCTACGCGTGCACCTGCAATGCACTGGCGACTCATCCAGGGTGTACCCTCTCACTCGCCCGTAACCCAGTTGGGATAGGCTCCAGCAACACCAGCCATTGTACTCAAAGTAGATTTAACCTTAGTTAATTTTAAAGCATCTTCAAAGAAATGACAACTTGAACAGCCCTCTGTCTGTTTAGTTTGCAGAATCACGCTGCAACCATGATGCCAGGAACATGCATCAAATCCACACCAGAGAAGGATGTGTCTGAACCTGCTGCTGGTGCTAAGAAGGACCTGGACAGCAAAAAGCTCCATCCAGAACACTCCAGTCCACCTACGACCTTACAAGGTGTGATCATTGTTCAACCTGCTCCACCTGACAAAAGACTGAGTACAGTAGACAACGAGAGACCAGACAGGTAAGAAAACTTCATCTGTGTATGTCAACCATCATCACCTCTGAGTGAGGTTCATGGGGTGCTTTTTTCAATGTCTTGATAACAGGAATATATTTCTATCTGTGTTTAGTTTGCAGAATTTCCCAGAAAAGATGGCAAAGTCTGCAGTGGACGTCCTTGAAAGCACCACACAGGCGGATTCCATCCATGAAGACTCCTGCAGTAAGACTGGCAACCCTCATCCAGACCAATGCAGTCCACCTCCACCAACCTCAGGAGGTGACGCGATCCTAGTTCAGCCTGATGTTGAGACTGAGGGAGCAGAGAAGAACAAGAAGAAGAACAAGAAGAAGAGGAACGTGTTCTTGCGGTTCATAAAGTGGGTCTTACCATCAAGAGGATGGAAGGTTTGCCAATCATCAGCGACCAACTCACCACAAACCAATGTGAAGAGTCCAGAAAGGTAAAGAGATTTCCTCAGAGTATAAGCATTTGTAAGAGAAAGGGGTTCAGTGTGCAGAAATGGAACCAGTCAGTTCATCTCTTAGGTCCCGTTTCTATGATGATGGTTTTACAATGAAAGCTTTTCTTTTGTGTTTTATAAAGTTCTCCATTTACATGACAGTGACGTAAATGTAGCCAGTACGGTGAGGTAGTGAGTCACAGCAAGAAGGCTTCCGGTTTGGTTCCTTTCTGTGTGGAGTTTGTATGCTCTCCCCGTGTCTGTGTGGGTTTTCTCTGGGTTGTCCGGCTTCCTCCCACCGCTTGAAATATCCACCTTAGGTTAATTGGACAGCATGTCCAATTGTCCGTATGAGTGAGCATGAGTGTAAATGTTTGTTTGTCTACGCGTGCACCTGCAATGCACTGGCGACTCATCCAGGGTGTACCCTCTCACTCGCCCGTAACCCAGTTGGGATAGGCTCCAGCAACACCAGCCATTGTACTCAAAGTAGATTTAACCTTAGTTAATTTTAAAGCCTCTTCAAAGAAATGACAACTTGAACAGCCCTCTGTCTGTTTAGTTTGCAGAATCACGCTGCAACCATGATGCCAGGAACATGCATCAAATCCACACCAGAGAAGGATGTGTCTGAACCTGCTGCTGGTGCTAAGAAGGACCTGGACAGCAAAAAGCTCCATCCAGAACACTCCAGTCCACCTACGACCTTACAAGGTGTGATCATTGTTCAACCTGCTCCACCTGACAAAAGACTGAGTACAGTAGACAACGAGAGACCAGACAGGTAAGAAAACTTCATCTGTGTATGTCAACCATCATCACCTCTGAGTGAGGTTCATGGGGTGCTTTTTTCAATGTCTTGATAACAGGAATATATTTCTATCTGTGTTTAGTTTGCAGAATTTCCCAGAAAAGATGGCAAAGTCTGCAGTGGACGTCCTTGAAAGCACCACACAGGCGGATTCCATCCATGAAGACTCCTGCAGTAAGACTGGCAACCCTCATCCAGACCAATGCAGTCCACCTCCACCAACCTCAGGAGGTGACGCGATCCTAGTTCAGCCTGATGTTGAGACTGAGGGAGCAGAGAAGAACAACAAGAAGAAGAACAAGAAGAAGAGGAACGTGTTCTTGCGGTTCATAAAGTGGGTCTTACCATCAAGAGGATGGAAGGTTTGCCAATCATCACCGACGAACTCACCGCAAACGTGAATGTAGCCATAAACCTCTGAGAGAAAAGAAAAAAAATGCGGGGAAAAAAATCACTTAAAATGGTTTAATTAAGCAAAAAATAGAACATGCATAAATAAACAAAAGCAGACAAGTCCCTGAGCTGCTACCTTATCGTGGTGGAGGGGTTTGTGTGTCCCAATGAGCCTAGGAGCTCAGTTGTGCAGTGTGAGCTGGGTGGCAGCCAAAGGCTGCCACCCGAGGGTCAGACCTTGGCGGTCTGACCCTCGGCTCCACAAACTAGCTCTAGGGACGTGGAACATCACCTCTCTGGCGGGGAAGGAGCCTGAGCTGGTGTGCGAGGTTGAGAAGTTCCGACTGGATATAGTTGGCCTCACCTCGACACACAGCAAGGACTCTGGAACCACTCTTCTTGAGAGGGGTTGGACTTTCTTCCACTCTGGAGTTGCCACTGGTGAGAGGCGCCGGGCAGGGGTGGCAATACTTATTGCCCCCTGGCTCAGTGCCTGTATGTTGGAGTTTACCCCAATAAACGAGAGGGTAGCCTCCCTCCGCCTTCAGGTGGGGTGACGGATCCTGACTGTTGTTTGTGCCTATGGTCCAAACAGCAGTTAAGAGTATCCACCCTTTTTGGAGTCCTTGGGGGGGGTACTGGAGAGTGCTCCTTCTGGGGATTCCCTCGTTCTGTTGGGGGACTTCAACGCCCATGTTGGCAATGACAGTGAAACCTGGAGGGGTGTGATTTGGAGGAATGGCCCCTCTGATCGGAACCCGAGCGGTGTTTTGTTATTGGACGTCTGTGCTAGTCACAGATTGTCCATAACGAACACCATGTTCAAGCATAAGGGTGTCCATATGTGCATTTGGCACCAGGACACCCTAGGCCGCAGTTCGATGATCGACTTTGTAGTCGTCTCACCGGACTTGCGGCCGCATGTCTTGGACACTCGGGTGAAGAGAGGGGCGGCGCTGTCAACCGATCATCACCTGGTGTTGAGTCAACTCCGATGGTGGGGGAGGATGCCGGACAGACCTGGCAGGCCCAAACGTATTGTGAGGGTCTGTTGGGAACGTCTGGCAGAATCGCCTGTCAGAAGGAGTTTTAACTCCCACCTCCGGGAGAGCTTCGACCATGTGCCGGGGGAGGCAGGGGACATTGAGTCCGAGTGGACTATGTTTCGTGCCTCCATTGTCGAAGCGGCCAATCGGTGCTGTGGCCGTAAGGTGGTCGGTGCCTGTCGTGGCGGCAATTCCCGAACCTCTTGGTGGACACCGGTGGTGAGGGATGCCGTCAAGCTGAAGAAGGAATCCTATCAGGCCTTTTTGGCCTGTGGGACTTTGGAGACAGCAGACAGGTACCAACAGACCAAACGGACCGCAGCTACCGTGGTTGCTGAGGCAAAAACCCGGACATGGGAGGAGTTCGGTGAGGCCATGGAAAACGACTTCCGGATGGCTTCGAAGAGGTTCTGGACCACCATCCGGCATCTCAGGAGGGGGAAGCAGTGCACGGTCAACACTGTGTATGGTGGGGGTGGTGCGCTGCTGACCTCGACTCGAGACGCTGTAGATCGGTGGAGGGACTACTTCGAAGAGCTCCTCAATCCCACCGACATGCCTTCCAGTGAGGAAGCAGAACCTGGGGACTCGGGGGTGAGCTCCTCTATCTCTGGGGCCGAGGTTGCTGAGGTAGTTAAAAAGCTCCTCGGTGGCAAGGCCCCATGGGTGGATGAGATCCGCCCAGAGTTCCTTAAGGCTCTGGATGTTGTCGGGCTGTCATGGTTGACACGACTCTGCAACATCGCATGGACATCGGGGGCAGTGCCTTTGGATTGGCAGACCGGGGTGGTGGTCCCTCTTTATAAGAAGGGGGACCGGAGGGTGTGTTCCAACTATAGAGGGATCACACTCCTCAGCCTCCCCGGGAAGGTCTATTCAGGGGTACTGGAGAGGAGGGTCCGCCGGATAGTCGAACCTCGGATTCAGGAGGAGCAATGTGGTTTTCGTCCTGGCCGTGGAACTGTGGACCAGCTCTACACCCTCGGCAGGGTCCTTGAGGGTGCATGGGAGTTTGCCCAACCAGTCCACATGTGTTTTGTGGATTTGGAGAAGGCATTTGACCGTGTCCCTCGGGGATTCCTGTGGGGGGGGGGTGCTCCGGGAGTATGGGGTGTCTGATTAATATTATAAGTAAGTTAAAACTGTATCCACCTGAAATGAGCTCCTTCCTCTATCTGATTATTCATGTTGTAAATATGTTAGTAATCCCTCCCTCTTCCCCATAGTCTTGTGCTCTCTCCCCCTCTGTTTGTCCCTCTTTCTGTCTCTGTCTGCAGGTCCTTCTGTCCGTGGTGCTGCAGAACCTGGACCTGTGGCCCTCAACACTGATAACCATATCAGTAGCATTAGCATTTATAGCTTTATACATTTTGTTTTTGTCTGCTCCTGCTCTGTCCTGCAATTGCTCATCCTCCTCCTACCTGTCATTCTCTCTCTCTCTCTCTCAACCCAGCCGGTCAGACAGATGGCCGTCCACCATGAGCCTAGGTTCTGTCCAAGGTTTCTGCCTGTTAAAGGGAAGTTTTTCCTTGCCTCCGTTGCCAAAGTGCTTGCTCTTGTGGGTCAAGTTGGGTTCTGTCTTTCCCTGCAGGTCTTTTCCTGCTAATCCTGTAAAGTGCCTTGAGATGACTTTCTGTTGTGAATTGAATTAAATTGAATAGTTGTTCATTACTGCATTACTGTTTTTTATTTATTTATGTTCTTCATTTCACTTTTTTATTTGATTCAACTGGTCGTGTGTTCTTTTATAATTTGTTCTTGTGCAGACATTTCTCATAGTTGTTTGTCGGTTTAGGGAAGTGAATAAACCGGACACCTTGTTCCAGTCGTTCGGGGTACCGGTCGTCATGGTTACACAAGCAGAGACTGCAATGTTTCACCATTTTGGATTTTTTTTTTACCCTTTGTATAGTATGCAAACCGAAGCACGCTCGGCTTGTTTTTCTTGTTTTTCTACATAAACAGATACACGTGGAGCCAAGAGACGACGTGTAGGGTCATGATTGGTCCACTAAATCATGTGGGCGTATTAGACGGAAAGGTTTTTACCACCACCACGTCAAGCCCTGCTTGTGCTGTCTCTACTTGATCCCCTTTTTCAAACGTTCAATATATTCCTTTTCACCGTGACCTCGGTGATCTTCCTCTCTTTTTTCTTCCTTCTTTTCTGTGCACCAGATTTGTGGCAACTATGCAAATTCCCGCTGTGCACGTAGCCAGAGTTGCCAGAGAGGGATCAAACCATTTTCTTCTAAGACAGGGGTCGATGTGCAAAAAGGGAAAACATTTATATTTACAAAAAATAATGAGTTTTAATTGGCACGTATATTTTGAATAAAAAATTAAGTTAAATGTAATATTCAACAATTCCATTAAAAATAACGAGGGGAATATTAGGTAAAGTAAATTAAGGGTCCCTCATGGACCCCTATGATTCTGAGGCCTGGACAACATACCCGGTTGTCTTTCTAGTTTCAATTGTAAATGATAGTTTAGAGCAGGGGTGTCAAACTCAAATACACAAGGGGCCATAATTTAAAATTAATCAAAGCCACGGGCCAACGTTGAATAAATTAACCTTTAAATGGACTCAAACAAGTTTTGCTTTAACATTGAATTGAGTATGGAACAAGCAACGCTTTTGTCATTTAATCATGAAGACATGCAAAATCGAATTCCAAATTAAAAAATGGCAGTTTAAATTGAAATTGTATGTTGTTGGTTTTTTTGCAGCCTTCTGAGGTAAATATGAAAATTAACTTTTTCCAGCTTTGAGAAAATGTAGCGCCTGAAACAGCCTCAAACTAGAAAGACAGTCAGAGATTGCAGACCCCGCCTCCAATAGACTATTGGATCTTGTGAGACAGTAAACAGGGCTTCCGGATCAGAGGGGCCAAACCTGCTCTAGCTTTCTGCTCCGGAACGTACTACAAGACTCCTTCTGGACTCTTTTTCCCATCATGCCATTCGTGTCCCTCCCTCTTAAAGTGGCAGTTTACAGCAGAGGCACGATTCCAGATGTAAAAATAATTCTAGAATCTGGATCCAGATCCGGATCAACGCCATTCTCGGGGAGGACCGAGCCACGGACAGAACCTTGCTTGTGTAAACATTTCAAGTCGATTGGGTTACTAGTTTTTGAGTTATGCGCTCGGACAGACAGACAAACAGACAAACAGACAAACGGACCCAATTGCAATACCCTCGCCTCCCCTTCGGCGAGGGTAACTAGAAGGTTGCAACACTGAAATGGGCCCCGTGCCATTTTATAAGACTTTGAAGACAGGAACCTGGGAAGTAACTAGGCCTCCTGAATGCATGTCTCTATCTCCGCTGGAGTTTGGGATGCGGCTGTCTGACTCAGAGAGTGCTAAATTCTTACCTGTCCGTAATGCTTTACTCAATATCAGGTAAACACGCCTTGGCATCTGGCGAGAGCTCCCTGAATGAGATAAGAGGAGGGCCAGAGGAAACGAGAAACTATAAAGGTCTGCAGATCCGGACACAAGCGGAGATACATTTACATAATGGAGAAATTTCAGGTCAAAAAGAAAAAAAACCCAAATGAGTGGATTAATAGAGAAATGATTGGTTGGAAGAGGAGCTGAGGAA
>NW_027180538.1:0-95081 GCF_040956055.1 Brachionichthys hirsutus | reverse complement strand
ACTGTCTTTTACTCATGGTTTAGATACAAGGGACATGTATCATGTCACTATCTTTTATGATGAGTTCATGATAAGTGTGACAAATACTTCCCAAACAAAGATTTTACCATCATGAAGCTCCATGGTGCACACACAAATGCAGGTCCTCCGGGTTAGGGTCAGGGTTAGGACGGAGGCAACAATGGCCTTTGCCTCACCAGAGTTTGTTCGGGAGTACATGACACTCGTCTTTTTTTTGGGGGGGGGGGTCAGTGTGCTTTGTGTGATGTGAAAATCTCGCAGTGTGAACGCAGTCCTTCAAAAGTGTGCATTTTCCAAATCTGACATCACTGAACAAAAATGGCTAGTAGATGGCAAACAGTGCGGGTTCACCTGATTTGACTGATTCTGATTCATTCACTGATTCATTTCTAATTGCGCATTGGGAATGTGTGGATTCTGCCCGCTGGGCTGAGACAGAGCAGTTAAAGTGCACCTCAGAAATTTCATCTTGCTGCACATCCTTGAACATCAGCTCTCTCTCTGAAATGGCCAATAACTGAACGTGTGGATTAACTCATTATGCTTCTCATCTCTGTCGAGCAGTGAATGGTGGTTGGTCGACATGGACAGAGTGGTCAGTGTGTAACAGCCGCTGTGGGCGTGGCTTCCAGAAGCGAACCCGCAGTTGCACTAATCCAGCCCCTCTCAATGGAGGACTGCCTTGTGATGGACAGGCCATACAGAAGCTGCCCTGCACCACACTGTGCACTGGTAAATGTTATTTGAATTACTTTTTTCAGTGCTACATGTTGGCAGGTTTGTGAGCTAATTGAGATTGATAATCTCGCATTTATCTCCTTTCTTTCTCACTCCTTGTCTCGTTCCTTTGACTACTTCTACTGCAGTGGATGGCGTGTGGACAGACTGGAGTAAGTGGTCAGCGTGTGGGACAGAATGTACCCAGTGGAGGAGGAGGGAATGCAACAGCCCAGCACCTAAAAATGGAGGAAAGGACTGTGAGGGCTTGGTTCTCCAGTCTCAAAACTGTACTGTCGGGCTCTGTATGCAAAGTGAGTGGACAATAACGAATCTTCTTGCAAAAGCATTGTCATATGTTTCTCTTAAATATATTGAAGTGGTGTCTAATATCACGCTTAACCACTGAAAATGTGCCCGTCAGTTAAGACAGTTACCTTACAGTGAGATTGGTGCCATTTTAGCAAAATGTCTATAGTGAATCCAGGAGTAAATTCAAATTAACATGAAAATTCAATGGGTGAGTTGAACCCTGACAATTAGTCAATGAGTGTAACAATGAAAAACAAAGTGATTAAGGTGGCATCAAACTGTGCATCTATCGTTTGCTCACTGATATTTGAAAGAACGTTTAATTACTAACAACTTGGTGGCGAGCTTGACCTTATTAGGACAGTGAAAAAGGTCATGCATGTCTTACCTTGCTGACATGCAGTCACAATGCCATTGCTCTGTGTTCTGGCTCTCATCTCGTTTACATATTCACTCATTTTTGTCATCATAATGTTTGGTATTTTACTTCTTAGAGCTTCTGTCATCTCCTGCATTCTTCATTAGTCCAGTTTCCTCACACTCCTCTCCTTCCCGTCTTAATGTTGCAGTGAGGCTGTAATGTTACCTTTTTGTGCTGCATCTCAATCCCTTTGCAGATCCCATGTGGTCTCGGTTTCTCCTTTTCGCTCTTGCTCTACCGACTTTACGTGCACTTTATTCTGCTGTACCCGTTGAGGATGATCTATAGGCGGGTTGTGAAATGGCATAACATTTTCCAAGCTTCAAAGCACCTTTCTTTTATAAGTAGCATAATGATCGATAATGATGTCAGACAGTCACCCAAAATCCCAGATAGTTTAGGGATTTCTGACACCGGCAAAATGAAAATGGGTCGTCAATTAGAAAACGGCGTGAAGAATGTCCTCTATAATGAGTCATAATGAGTCACAACGGCATAAATGTAGGAGCAGCAGTTTTTCCTAGGTGGAGGCAATTATATTTGTTGACTTGATCGAGTATGTTACTCCCTGTGCTCAGAATAACAGACAGGCATCTGATGTAGAGAGAGGTAGAGAGAGAGCGAGAGAGAGACAGGGTTTTTGAAGCATGTACACTTACACACCTGCGCTTGTAATCGTGCCACCAGCTCTCATTAGTCTATTTACACTAAACATGGCAGCCAAAGAGAGATTGTTTGATTTAGACTCCGCTCCTCTCTGGTTGCTCTTCAGAAGTGCCCTTAAGGAGTAAAGCTGTATAGAATAATTTTTTGAAATAAATATGATCTGATAAAAAAAATTCACATATGATGATTTAAAAGATTACCGGTACATATTCGTTCAAATAAATACTATTGCTCAAGAACAGAATCTAAATGTCATGCCCTGGTGTCTTTAAAGAGAATCAATACACAATACAACATGCCTTGTTCTGCAGTCCATAAACTAATCAGCTAAATATGATACTGTTCATGATGTTGGAATAAACAGCGGCAAACGCTGTGGAAAATATGTAACCATGGAAACATGCCTGTACAGTGGCACATTAACTGAGCTTTGCAAAATTGTCACTAAAGATTACTCGTCCACCTCATTGGCCAAACCAGTACCTACAGCTTCAATAAGTGGGCGGTTGATCGGGTTTCAGATTATAAATGCATGAAAACAGTAAAGCCAACCAAGGTGGTAATGAGTTCATCTGCTGTGAACCCATTTCCAGGCTTCCTTTCATTATTTTAAAAAAAATATTTTTTTAACAAACTTCAGCACTAAATCTGCTGTAGCTGAAACAATATGTGACCAACATCAATCGCTGATTGTACGTTCAGTGGAGCGTACTACATATTTCTGGTGGTTGCTTCGTTGTAGTAAAGCCTCAATTAATAACCGGTATTTTAGTAGCTTGCCAAGACTTCCCGCTACCAAAATATCAATGGATCGATAAAATGTATGTCAAGTAAAGCTAAACACATCTTCTGATACAGGCTTTATTTTAATATTTAATATTTATTATTTATTAATACATATTGAATATTATTACATAATATTTTTTCATTTTTATTATAATAAACTTATGGCATGCATGGCCTGTTTTCTATTTTGTTTGTTGTTGTTGTTAGTTGTATCAACAGTCCTTTTTTTTTATTAATTTAGGCATTGCGTACTTGTTTTTATTCCCTGACATCAAGTATGTTCTATTAAGTGGGATTTAACCCCAACCCTCTTTCATTATTACTGAGGGGATTCTATTCCCGCTGTAATATGAAATACATGTCATTATTATAACATATTAAATAATATTTTAAAAAGAAACATTATCTTTGAACGCTACGTAAACTCACCTGTAACATCTGTATGCAGCATGTACTGTATTTTATATTATGATGCATGAAATAAATAAACTACATCATCATCTTATTGATTATATTGTCCTGTCTTCTCAGGGTTTGTGATTTTATGCACTAACTTAATATGATTTCTTTAATGCCTTATTAAGCATCCTTTTTATCATTTCATATTTCCTATTGTTAATATTGTTATCATTGAAATGCTCTCAGCGAAGTGAGAAGCGGTTGTTAACAGGAAGCAAGTGGACATTAGTGATGAGTCGATCGGTCCAGGTCATTGAGCAGTGGAATATTTCTGTCAAATGCTTGAAAAGAGCTTTGTCCATCGGCACATTATTGACAAAACAGACTATATATCCTCACACAGTGCATCGTTCTGTGTCTCTTGTCCATCAAAGAATTCCCTTAGGACTGTGAGGTGTGGCAACAGAAACTGGCATAAAACCTAGGGAGGTATAGATTTAAGATCATTTCCCCTGATTGATTTTCTGTCTCTAAAAGAACCCAACAGATGTGGTTCTATGTCAGCACTAATGTTTCAGCTGTTTCCTGTAGCATTTACAGGAATATATGGGCTGTGTGAATGTGTGTGTGTGGTTGTTGTTCTCAGCATGCATTGGCATTTGCAGATATATTATTATAAAGGATCTCTTAAAGCCGAGCGTACAGGCAGTAGTTTGCTGCTGCTGAAAACTCCCTCCGTAACCTGATTTGCATCAAAAGAGTTATTTAGTGTAGAAACGTATGGAATACATTCAGTGACTACAGTTACCAAAATCTATTATATATTTCTCAGTCAGAGTCTAAAACCTGCAAAGGCTAACATGCTGTGTTCAAAGCAAGTAAAACACAACCAAATAATATATATTTTTAAGTACATTTATGCTGCAGCCACGTTGAAATTAAAAATACACTGACGTACTAAAATATGTTTATAATTATTATAAATAGCTGATTGCAGCTTGTAGCTGATCATCCAAGCAAGTATTTCCCGTCTATGAATCAAAGGAGACGGTTTAGGGAGAAGGCAGGAGAGAGGAAGAAGAAGAAAGAGAAGAAGACCAAGAGCTGTGGTTTCTGATGATACAAAGGCCACAGCCATTGATGTTGTATTAAACCATGGACTCTCTTTCAGAGATGCTGGTTTTAGGGCGCAACACAACTTGAGCATCAATATTCAGACATGCAGTCTTTAATTCTGGAAACTATGGATTCAGGATGCAGAAATATTTCTCCTAGCCATGTAACGCCATGATTCTGTAATTTATTTTTATTTTTCTTAATTTCTGAAAATCACTATTCCAAACTGAAGAAAAAAAATGTAATGGAAACAAAGTGCTGAATTGCTTGATTCACTCTTGATTTATTCATTACAATATCCAATAATTCATTAGATTTGGTGATGTGCAAAGATTTGATTAAACTATCTAAAGCTATTGTTTTAGATAGTGCTCTATAATTGACTTTAAAAAGCACTTCAATGTATCACCCTCTCTTTCTCGTTCTCTCTCCACCAACACCTCCCACCTCTCTATTCATCTCCTCCACCATCTCCTGTTGCCCTTTTTCTCAAGTTACGTTTGAGTAAATCCCAAGAGGTAAAAATCAATTTGACCTTACCTCTAGCGTGGGCAGAGTGCCTCCTCATTTTTTGCTTTTATGTATTTATTTTGTAGTTACATCGGCGCAAGTCAGCATAAGAGCTGTTTGTGCTTCATTCTTTATCTTTTCGCCTGTTGACATTTTTCTGACACATTGATCAGGATTCTTAGAGCAGATTCACTAAGAGCTCCACTGGGTCATGACATTTCGCTCACTACCACTTGCATGTGTGTGTATGTGTGTGTGTGTGTGTGTGTGTGCATGGAACCGCACACAATTGCGTGCTACACAGCTGTCCCTCCAGACAAAATGATGTTTTCTGTGTTGTCGCTAAAACCAAAGTAAATCCCTAGAGGTGTGGGTTACTTTGTGACTTTAGTGGTCTGAGTGAACATGGAATATTTTTTTTGAATCAGACACCCTTCCTTCTCATTCTTCTGGTCTTTTCACTTTCGCTCCCTCTCGTTGTGGTTTCTAATCAGTTTGTCTTATACGCTGCTTTTAGTTGTTTTCTCAAATATCTTGTCCTCATACTTGCTTTTCGTTACATCATTCTTAAACAAGCTTTGACTAGTTTGTTTCTTGTTTTTTGTTTGTTTCCAGACCATATTTTTTTTATTACATTTGTTTGAATGCACTGTGAACTAGAACATAATAACTAGACCCCGATAAATGTCTGTCATTATTGCATGTTACTGTAACGATCATCGCTGTTGAAAGTAATCAGCACGTTTGTTAAGTGGAGTCATGTGAGTGCTATCATTTGCTGACTCATGCAGAGCAAGAATAAGAAACCGGATTTTAAAAGTACTGAATCATGCGGATTATTTTCCATAAATCACTTCAATTGTGATCCAAATTTCTAAACATTGCTCAGTTACAGTTTCTGTGTTTATGTTACGCCACAGCCAAAATGAGCCTCTGACCCAAGACACAAAAGAAACTGCAGTTTTGTTTGTTTGTTTTCAAAATGATGAATGATGATCTTATTTTTCACCCGAAATGGTTTCCAGAGGTTATTGTGTTTTCATCATCACGTCTTGTTGTGCCAAGAGGTGATTGTAATGCCAGCTAACTTTAATAGATAGCAGAGACCCAAGTTACAAAGAGAGAGCCAATCCTTTGTATTGTTTATGTTGATGTCCTGTCATGTTTGTTCCATTTTATTTGAATTGTTTGTTTAATTTTGATTGTCTTCCTCTATCCATTCCACCATTCCCTTCTTTTCCTGCCCCAAGGTTCATTTTTTCAGAAGTCCACTGAGCCCAAAGAAAAGAGTGATTTGGGAATCCCATGTAAGTGGATGTTTTATGTTTTATCATCCTTTTGTCTGACTCACCCATTTCCTCTTTCCTTTTTTGGTTGCACATTAATATGTGGGCCATTCTTTGTGTTCTCTCGTTACATTTCATTCAGAGTTCAGATCTGTTCCATTGATAGTGAAATGTTCTTTCTGTGGTGATAAAAGTAAAGTCCCAAAATAGTAGGTGTGCTTGATATAAAACTTGCTTCTGCTCTCAGAGGGATTCATCTCACTGATACTTACGCTTGTGTGATGGAAAGAGTTTTACGAAGCCAATGGTATATGTGGTTCCTAAATTATTTATGTGAATGTTTCTGTAACTCGAGACACATCTCGCTGTAATCACACGGTTCTTTACCATAAATCTGGGCCTTGAACAGTAACAGCACAAAAACACACAACCTTAATGTTATTATGCATGTTTGACTTCTAATTTCATTTGACTACATTATAACTATTTAAATTACACAACACAAAAGACAACATTGACATGACATGGCATCACAAATGAAACTGTACTAATAGGATGAGGATTCGTAATTGATTTTCTGCTGCACAACACCTGGGATTACTAAAAAATAATCATCTCCATCATTTTAAAAAAAGGTGGTGCAGAATTCCAGAGTTATGTCTTGAAAGTAAAAGCACTATGGTGGTGACAGATTCCTTCTTTGATTCACAGTTTGAGTTTGTTGCAGCTTCGGCTGTTTTGGACAGGAGCCAGCCAACATTTGGGTATTGCCAAAGTGTGCAATTTGCCTTCATTCTGAACACCTCTTTTGTTTTTTTGTTTACAAGACCATTGGCTCGCTTACGACTAAGAGCACAACTGTGGGCACCAAACTAAGAGAACATTTTGATTTCCTTCCTACTCATTTAACCCTCAAAACCTTCTCTTGAAGCATCATCCAGTCGATCAATATGTTAAAGGAACCCATTCATAGCTAATGCATCATTTTTCGGAAGATAAAACATTAGGTTGGCACAAAGCTACCTGACAGAGTTATTACTCATAAAAAGGATTAGAGACAAGGGGGTGTGAACCCATCTTCACCCTGTTGGTCTTTACTTCCAGTCCTCTTTCATGCCATCTTCTTTCTTCTGTTTGTTACTCCAAGTGAGGTGATGGGAGATGTTCACCATACGACATAGGAGAATCAGAAATTGAGACGTGAACGAGGGAAACGGCCGCTGCCATTTATTACTAGTGTGCATTTGACTTCTCATTGCAGAGCTCTTGTTTTCGATCGGTGAAGCATCTGTCTCGTGCAATGACTCTTGTTTAGGGTCTGCTGAAGTTGTTTCATTATGTCTTTTTATTAGATGACTGGACACAGACAGAGGGAGAGCTACAGATGAGACAAAGGCAACCATCGCTCATTTTACAGATTGTCACACGTTTGTCTTCACTTTGCCTGATCGCTCTTGTTTATTGCTACATTGGCTGTATTCTTAAAGTGGCTGAAGTATATTTCTGCATAGTTGCAATTTTA
This sequence comes from Brachionichthys hirsutus, assembly GCF_040956055.1. Taxonomy (NCBI): domain Eukaryota; kingdom Metazoa; phylum Chordata; class Actinopteri; order Lophiiformes; family Brachionichthyidae; genus Brachionichthys; species Brachionichthys hirsutus. The sequence continues at coordinate 87,325 of NW_027180538.1, read as the reverse complement.
TATGCACGACACAAATTTCATCGTATGCACATGTCTGACTCTGACTGTCAGCATGCTGTCCAAATGCTACATTGACCATCTCAAAGCTGTGTGAGCAAAATCCGATTCTGTATCCACAGCTGTCAGTTAAAGGGGAAATATGAAGGAATCCTGCCAATCTACTGTGGAACTACTGCCTTTACCCCAAGCCAAAAAAAGCATGTTGTATTTGCATTATTCCCATATTTGTTGATGTGTTTGATGTGGGGGGGGGGGGGGGGGGGGGCTGAAATGTGGCTTGGTGTGGACGGAGAGGATTTCTGCCTCTGTTATGAAGTTGAAACAGTTGATGGGATGGGGTTGGTGCCTGGTCGTGTACACACTGTCAGCTTAGTGAACTCTTATGTGAAATAAGATGGTACAGATCCGCCTAACAACAACACGTCATCGCAGCCAATCAAAGCTGTTTGAGGTCCGCTTACTGTTGATTTGTCGTAATGGCGTAACTAAGTAAGTTTTCCAACTGTGTGAAACAACTCTTTGCTTTCTCTTTCTCTGACCGTCTCTCTTCCGTTCACCGCTGCCAGTTACTTGGAGCGGATGCATCAGCCAGGAGTGCAGTACGGGTGGCGTTTACATGCTTGTGCCAAGTGAGATAAAAAAAAAAGCCTGCCTTTCAAGTAGTGATTGTCCACAGCTCTGCTTTGGATGCAGATCACAGAGGAGATAGAGATTTGCTAAGATGAGTTATATCTGTTTCCCCTTTTTAAATGTTGTCTGCGGCAGATTGGATGGACTCTGAGAATGACAAAACTCACCCAGTTAATAGACAAGAGTCCAGCCCACAATTCTGCAAGCCTGTGTGTGTAATCATTAGTGTGTGGGACAGAAATGTGTGTATTATTTAGGATATGTCCTGAGTCCCCAAATGTTAATTAGTTAAACACTGTCACACACCAAATTCCCAGATTTGTACACATATAAATAAATGTTGCCAACCATCATGCCCATACTTTTGTATACATGCACTCGGACTCACTCATTTGCTCAAGCTGTGCACTTGAAACAAACTGAAATTGGCATATAAATACACGCTGGCAAAAAAAAAAAAAAATGGTTTTAACAACCAAAACCTGTTTGGCTACGATCGCACACAGACACAATAAAGTGACACTAATACACACTAATAGTATAACAGACTCCAAAGAAAGGGTTCTTTTTTCACCATAACGCTCATGGTGTCATAACCAGTGGCACACGCACAAGCAAGCGTTCCAATTCATACACAGAAGTGTATGAAGAGGAAAACAAAAAAACACACACAACAAATGTCTATCAAATCAGAAAGACATTTGGTTTTGTGCTGATCTCTCTGGATCTGTTGTAGAAGCTATGTTCGACAACAGCCTCTGGGAGTCAAGTTGTTCTTCAACGAGCAGACACACGCGCGCACACACACACACACGCATACAAGTCTGTTCTTGTCAGTTGTCTGCAGATTGTCTAAAAGTTGTTCTCAAAGTTTTTGTATTATGCCCCCTTTAAAAACTAACTATGACCACAGATTAATGTTTAATCCACGTTTAATCTTGGTGAAATGTTTAATTTAAAAAGCATCAACAAACTGTCATTGTTTAATTTCTTTCTTTTTTTTGTTATTCTACATTCATTCATGTGTGTATATGTCCGTATGGGAGTGTCTCAGTGTTCTGACCTTTGCAGCAGAACGCTCTGCTTCCTATAGATGTCAGATATTACATGCTGAATGATCATAGTGACATCCGTTAGTCCGTTATCTCTGGTGTGTCCACTGACAGCCACACATTTTAAATTCTAATCCAATTTAGCCAGGCTGCACATGAGGGCTGCATACATGAAACGACTTGTCAGTTAGAAAGGTGGAAAAGGCGCAGGACTTATTTGACTTGTGCATAAAAAACTTAATATGGATGTGTGTATCTGTGCATCTCCTCATGCATTCATAGTGAGTACCAGTGCTTGGATGACTGCTCATAAAAATGAACAGAGGTGTGTGTGTGTGTGTGTTTCGTGTCAGGCTGTGTGCCTTCCTTATTCTATCTCTGCAGATTTTGCCAGTTTGGCTTCACAAAGCACAGCCTGGGGCCACGCTTAGACACACACAGCGGTTCTAACACACGATGCATTAATCCATGTTTGGTCAAAGTGCACACACCCTTTTTTTTTCATCCCCATCCTGTCAGAAAAAGAACAGGCTTTTAAGTAAGGCTGCGTGACAATTAAAGGGCATCAGAATTAACGTATAGACCATATTCAAAGCTGCATTTTCTGTTTTTTTTTAACCTCAACTGAAAGAAAAGCAAAAGAGAAGAAACAGAGGTTTTGTGTGGGTGTGTGTTTGTGTGTGTGTGTGGTAGAAAATGGAATGTATTTTGGATACATTTAGCCTTTTTAATTAAAATATCATCGAGTGGTAAAAGAGAGAATGAAAACATCAAGAGCGACCTCGTTCCAGGAAGCTGCTACTGTATTTTTTTTAGAATGAATCATGCTTAAAAGTCCGTGGAACTCAAGTCCCTTTTCTCATCCTATTCAAGGTGGGACTGTGGCGCCATTATTCCCTTACCCTGGTTGTGTGTGAATGCTATCATGGTGTAATGAGCGTCTGTCCTGCTCAGACTGTGATGGCAGCAGAGAGAGTGACAAGCTTAAATTGGAAATGTGTATAAACACATAGGCCAGTGAGGCAGGACAAGACGGGTGTGTGAAAGATGTATGGCTCACCGGGAAAAAAAGAAAACTACTGAGAAGATAAAAATGAATGACAGGCAAACATTTTTTTTGCGTGTTTTCGTAAACCACCGTGTGAGATGAGGGGTGTCCTATTTGTTGTAGTCTCCAACTACATGATCGTGAGAACAGATATTTCCTTTCTACCAATAATATCAGCGTGATTCTCATCTGCACATCCTTCTATTTTCTCTGATTGTTTCAGCTGGTGTTTTGATGTCCCACTGGGGTTTTATTTGATGAATACAATAAGATATATGTACAAGAACTATCACTGTTACTTCGACTTGAGCACCATTTGTAGATCGACTTGCTTAGTTTGACATAGTTAGAATTATGGTAATTGTTTTAAGGAGAAATCAATGATTGGATCTTGGTGTAGAGAAAAGGTTTGAGCGTGGAAAAAGTAAATCCTTTAGGAAGTAAATTAAATATTTGGTCTCCTTCAGTTCTATGTAGGTTCCTGAGCCAGGGAGGAAGTCTGACGGGACGTGTCGTTTCACTTATCTACAAATCAAACACTTGACAGAAAGACGTTTGGAATCCAAGAGAGAGATGAGAGTTCTGATGAAGTTCTGAGAAAGATGGAATATAAGCTGACAGTCCAGATAGGATATTTAAGACCAGTGGTATAAGGTCTCTTATACTCTGTACATACACATATCTACACATGCACATGGCTTAAGACATAGCAGGTCACAGCCTAACAAACGTATCCCAAAGTGTCCCAGAAAATAGGGTTTGAAAAGGCATGTTTAGAAGAATTGCTTGCCACCCGAGTTTTCTGAAGTTAGACCTTCAAGTTAAAATAGAAACAAGATAAAGATTCCCTTAACAGATGAGGATGATGATGATCATAATTAAGATCAGCAAGTTGGTACGTTAAGAGGATTATCCAATTCTATTCCCCCTTGGCAAGTGCAAGGACCTTGATAACAGGGCAGCTTTGTGCAGCAGTTGCCTTGACACATTAGGGATTTGTATGGCAATCTTTATAAAATTATCAAAAGGACATTGGTAATCACATTTTCCAGAACCTGTTAAAACTTCAAAGATGGCCTCTGCATTTGAGTTGAATGTGATGAATAGATATTTGGCAGTGATTTAAGAGAGAGAGAGTCCAAACTGTTAAACACAGATGAGGGGTTTGTAAATATGAAGAATTCTGTATTGTTGGGGTTTTGTTTTTATATTATTGTCAGAGGAGTATCATAGGGATCATTTAGATCAACATTAAACAGGTGTGATAATTGTGATGAAGATTAGGAGATTACATCATTTTAACTTCAGGCTGGAATATCTTCTTTATTCTTTCATTATTCATTTAACTGCCTAATCTGAAATCCGGGTCGTGTGATCTACTGGAGCCTAGTTTTTGGTGATGGGAAGAAAATGGAGAATCTGGAGAGAACCCACGCAGACACGGGGAGAACATGCGAACACCATGGAGAAAGGCCCCCAGTTGGATTTCAACCTGTGAACTTCTTGCTGTGAGGCAGCAGCGTTTCCCTCTGCGCCACCGTGCTTTCCTCTGTCATCATCATCATCATCATTATTATTATTATTATTATTATTATTTTATTAGTATTGATTGCTAATTATCACCATATATGATTATTTTACTTTCTTACATATACATATGCTATTATGCTGAAGAAACATAATTTACTTTGTGATTATTCTGTATACATACTTGTATTCTGAGAGATGAGTTATGAAATGAAAACATGGTGTGAGAAGGTCTTAATAAGCCTCGTTTCATGTCTCTCGGACAAAGTGTCCAGAGACCATGGATTCTTAATAAGGAGGCGCATGTTTCGTCCTGAGTTGCTCGGTTCCCTAGATACACTGGGAAGTAGCACATAGCTCCCTCAAGTGGTGAACAAGCCAAGTGTGTCGGAGGCTGAATCCAAATATCCAACCTCGGAACTTGTTCTATTAATGCCACATCGTGTGATGCTATAGATGACGCTGATTTAGTACATTCCCAAAGACCCGATTGTTCAATTTTTTAGATTAGTTTATATACTTCTACTTATTTTGCCATTATGCGTGGTGGATACTGTTTCTAGCCTACATGATTGGAGTAATGAATTAATAACATATTAAATTACTAATTAAATGATGTATTTCCTTTTTTGTCCTCCCCACGCCAAGTGGGTCTTGTATCGTTGACCTTTTTATCTGTGTGTCCGTGCGCAAGACGTAGAGGTCTATTTGCATCTTGTCACCACTTGTCAGAATTAAATTGCATTTCAGGCACACTTCGCCAGGATCCAGCATTATGCATCTCATAATTGCTTCCTTCAGTGTTGATATTATTAAAAAGTTAACGCACATTTGAGCTAAGTTTATTTTGCATGTCAGTGTGTCCACTTCCAGGTTGGTACGGTCTACCGTACTGAGTGATGAACTCGGTTTAAGTACATACATCATGCTTGTACATAGTTGAGAATGATCTATTGTGCACCTCATCAACGGATCATTACATTTTTAATTAAGTTCATGTTTCCTGAACTTGTACTGATACCACAACATCAAATGCGTAGGTGTAAGACGCGGGCTGTTTGTCGCTCAAAGCCTGTCATTTGCCTCTCAACCCCAAGTGTGGATTAAAAAGGAGCATTCATGTACTTAATTATCCATCTTCTTCTTAATAGCTGCACATAAATCCCATCCTACTTGCAATGGAGGACATGATTATAAATGGAATGATTTAAGTATGCGAAAGGTCTCAAGCACTTTCATGTTAGATATGTTGACTGTAAAATTCTTTAAAGTTCAAATGTTTTTATTTTCTTCTGACCTTATTTTCTTATTTCTGCAGCTATCTCTTTCTCTTCTTTCGGATTTACTGGGCCGTCTTTGCTTCCTCACATTTTCCTTACTTCCTAATTTTTTCTATTATGTGCCTCTTTTATATTCTCTTTATTTCTCTCACCCTGCCTCTCGACCCTTCTCTCATCTTTTCCACCAACCCTTTGCCTCCTCTTGTCTCTATTCCTTTCTGTTCGCTCCGCATCAGCATCATCTTTTATACATTTGGTCTCCACTTACTGGCTCGCCTGCTTATTACTTCCTCGCATTTCCTCTTGTTCACTCTTGTCTCCTCCCTTCCGCTCCTCACTTCATCAGTTTGGCCATCGGTCTCTTCTTGCCTTCCTTTGCTTTAAAATATGGATCATGAGTGACGATTCCACCACTGCTGTCACAGAAGCACCATTTAAATCCAAGCCAGAATTTTAAGATGCTGTTAAAATCCTCGTAAAATAATTAACAGCCTTATTAAGCTTTAAGAGTTGGTGCCTTGCTTTTTTTTGTTCTGTATTTGGGAAAAGTGTCTCTGACTCTCTTTGTCTCTGCTGAGGTAATCATACCATCTCATTTTGCACTAGTGAGAGGCCTATTTGAAAACATCAATGGTATCTGCAGGTAAAACTAAAATTTACCAAAGCAAATTACAGAGCGATATTCTCTCCTGCCATTTTGATGTGCCATTAAATGTCTCATAATCATATCTTATTGCCACTTGCCTTTCTTTCAAACATGATTTCCCTTGAAGCGGCCGGTTGCACATGCTTCATGTCGAATAACACAGCTTTATCTGATTGTATCTGTCTTTCTCCTCATGCACCCTCCAGCTGCTCCGAGCACAGATGATGTGGCGCTGTACGTTGGCATTGTCATCGCAGTGATCATGTGTCTCGTCATCTCCGTCATCGTGGCGCTCTTCGTGTACCGCAAGACGCACCGGGACTTTGACTCTGACATCATTGACACGTCTGCGCTGAACGGTGGCTTCCAGTCCGTTAACATCAAAACAGCCAGATCAGGTAAGGAACGCTGAACACGTTTCATATAGTGTCATATCACAGTATTTGGAATCACAAAGTACTTCATATAAAGCGATTCTAGTGAATACTCATTTGTCCACCAAACACTGAAAAGCCACACTTCAGCAATCATTTGTTGCCAGCTGCAAGAAACAAAACAAAATAAAAGGGAAGAAACCTCAAGAAGAGAAAATTAAGTGCATTTAATAACATAACTACCACTCATCTTCCCTTTTTAAGGCTCTTAGTGTGGAATATGGAGGCGGTTGGTCATGCATGAGTATGTATGCTTCAGTCTGAATAGCCACACCCTGCAGGAAGGTTAGCACCTTGTTTGCTACAAAGCATCATGTCAGGGATTATTTAGTCACAGGTGTTTCTTGTACTCTTTCAAAGAGAGGAACTGTATGATTTTTCTTTTCTTCCATAATGTGGAGAATTGTCCAGAAAAAGATTTGCGGGTAGATGGGCAGATCTATAGATTGATAAATGGACAGAATAACAAATATGACTATGCCTCTTATATAAATAATGGCGCTGCTTAAATGTAGGCATCATTCAGTTCCTTTCCTCATCCTCTAGCAGTCAGTCGTTGCTGGTCTGGAGTCGTCGCTGTCTCCACCAGAGACTGATCTCTTCCATCAAGGAGTCTGCCTTTGTCATTCCTCTTCTCTGTCTCCGTGTCTGTCTCTCTGCTCCATTTGCACATTCAGATCAATCATATTTCCTTTTTATAAGCATCATCTTCTCTTCAACCCAATCTCGCTCTTCCCAAAGCTGTATCTCTGTTTGTCCCATCACAGTGACTCCTGCAGTGATGGACTCTCTCTCTCGCTTCATATTTGTGTTGTACCCTTAAAGGGGAGCCATCTTTCACTCTAGTCATTCTGTACATTTATATTTTCCTCTTTGTCATTGGGAATAAGATTTAAAAAAAGAAGCTTGCAGCCACTCCATTTCAAGTCCAGATACTAGTGGTGGTGGCTGATGATGCTGGTGAATCAGATGTGGAGCATGTACAAAACGACACACAGCATGAAAGAACTAGAGGAACAGAGAGCAAATACTTCAAATGACAGGAGCAAGATGATTGTCTGACAAATTAAGTTGTCGCTGTGCTAATTGACAGATGTGACCAGCTCATAGAAGCTGATAACGATTGCAGGAAGTTATGATTTGGCATGCATAGAGGGACGAATAATAGAATAGCATGAGAATAAAGCATTAATCGAGTGGACAAAAGTCGAATCGTCCTGCCTGAACTTAAGCTACAGCTGCGTTCCTGAACGCTATGAAAAGCCTCTTAAATGCCGTGGGTGGACGATGAAAAATTCAAAACACGGTTTCTAATAAACACGGGAAGATTAGGCCATAAAAGATGCAAATTGGTAAACAGCAAGCTAAACTAATTAGTGTGTGTAATGTAACAGTGTGTGTTTATGTGTGCATGTGGGATTGAATCTCTTTTTGTCTAAACAGGGCAACATTTTATATGCAAAGCGTTGGGATGTTTGTCACTCTGCGCTGAGGGACAATTTCTGATTACTTTTAATGAAGAATTATGTCCTTCTCCTGCTGACTTTTTCCACTCCCCCCCCCCCACACACACACACATATACATAACACGCACCTCTCGCTCTCTCTCTCCCTCACTCCCTCTCTCTCAGCGGCTGTCTGTTAGTTAATTAAATTTCAGCAGGGATGATTTGGCTGGAATACCTGCTGGCTTTAATGGTAATCAGCCTGGTGATAGAGGGAGGAAGAGAGTGAACGGTGACAGATGTGTGTTCTTGGGTGCGTAGGCGGTGGCTCAGGGGGCGATAATGAGGGATTGAGAAATTACAAAGGATTGTCTTGTGGAGGGAACGGAAGGATTTTGGGCTTTGAGGCCAAAGAAAGGTGAAGCATGGCGCAAACAGATCTTGGAATTGTTCTCAGTAGAGAACTAACGTTTGGTCACTGTACTGACTAAGTTATGAATGTAGAAGTGCAGCACCTTAATGCACTGGTCTCCCTTCAGAATGCTACGATTTGTTTGGATGATAGTTAGCCTCAAAAGTGACTGAGCGTGTCATCTTATTGGACAACCAGGGTTACGTTCACCAGGCAAACATTGGTTAAGTAAATCCTGATACAGATTTGGTCTTTTTAAATGCATTAGTGTGAATGAATTAATGATCACAATATGAATAGGAATGAGTCGTAGATGGCTGCAGCATCTTTCCGTTTGTCTGCAGGGAAATAATGCTGGCCGAACAAACTGGAGGCAACCCATTGTTCTTTGCAAAAAAAAAATAGTCATGCAAGTTGTTTTAAGGAAATAGTTGCATTTTATGACTAAAATCAACATATTGTAAATTGTACTTGAATACAAAATGCACATGGATTAGCATAAGGTATAGCAATTAGCATTCACCTTGAACTCAAAGTTGCCCCTGGTTTAAACTAACCTATGACGTGCACAGAATGTAATCAAAGGGAGACTTGCCTGTCCATCCCTGCTGACATCATCTATGTTGGGGGGTTACGTGTCTGTAATATCAGAGTGTGCAATATAGTGTATACATTATTAGCATGCAAGATACACACTGTATGGGTGCTTTACAAGTAACATGTAAGTGCCCCTGCCATCCCAATGTTTTGCATTGTAGTCGTGAACTTTACCCAAATGTTTGCGTGCAGTTGGAAAGTGATAGAGTTCAAATCACTCAAAAGATGCGCATAGAATACACAAACACTGACTCTAACTGGTAGAATTCACTCAGTGGCCTCAAATCACATCTGCCCGATCACTGGGGAGAGCTTCGTTTTGCGTCCATTAGTGCTTCCAAATGAAATGAAATGAAGACAAATCCAATGTGTGGTTCTTCCACAGAGCCTGCTGTTCAGCAAAACATGCACCGTCGGAACTGCAGCTTTTAATAGCATAATCTATAATGGGATTTTGAGATATTTATTTATTTATTTGCTATATTCTGAATAAATTGCATATCACATTGTGACTGCTATGAGGCTGCGTTTTAGAACCCTGCACTTGCTGGTTGATTTTTTAATTCGCCGAACCGCAATAGAGCAGTCATTGTCGCTAAATGTTGTCGTGTCTCAGAGTAAACGCAGGGTCAGTCAGCCAGCATTGAACCCGGTACCTACTTGCTCTGAGGTGATACTGATCATTTAAAAAAAATTGACAGAAACAGCGGTGAAATGATTTGGATCATTGTGACAGTTTATTTGATGGATGAAGTCAGAGTAACAGGTAGTGTGTTGAAGAGCTTAAAGGATGACATGATGTTCTGCTGCTCTGTTACGCGGTACAAAGTGAAATCAGCTTTCAAATCACTGAGCTGTTTTGAGAATGTGTGATTTGAATAGGATCTATTAAACTCATCTATTCCGTTTTTGAGATACAGTCTGTACAAGTCTGTGGATCTGCAGCAGTCTCGACGAGCCCTTGTTCCACACCATGCCTCTGTGTCCTGCAGGGTGTCGTACATCACAGATACCTTATCTGCAGCCGTGCCTGCTCATGCTTACCTGCCTCATTTCTGCTCGCTGATATACAAGTTCCAGAGGTTTGACCTGTGCTGCAGCGAAGTATTAGATTTTATGCTTTGGAGGATGTAGAGTACCTCCCATTACCTTTCACAAGCCCACTCGCTCTCGGACTATTGACGTTTCTCATGCTAATTATCTCTCTCTCCATGTCAAGCCGATTTGCTGACAGCTCCTCCTGACTTGACAACTGCTGCCGCCATGTACCGCGGCCCGGTGTACGCCCTCCATGACGTCTCCGATAAAATCACTATGACCAACTCGCCTCTTCTGGATCCTCTTCCCAACTTGAAGATCAAAGTGTACAACTCGTCCGGTCTAGTCACACCACAGGACGACCTCGGGGGGGAATTTGCTTCCAAACTGTCTCCTAAGGTAATGTCAGGATTTCATGCACAAAGTCTAACTGTTGCTATCATTCTTTCATCATTTTGATTTTGCTTTGGCTTTAAAAAAAAGTACGATTTAGAAATGTTTCCTTGTGAAGTGAGGTTTCTCTGCAGTAGCACAGAGGGCAGAAGCAGTAAAATGCAGAAGTGAGGTATTCCCAGGCTCCTAAATATATAACTAAACATCATTAGTATACAGGCATCTCAGTGCCCCAGTTTGCTCCCAGTGCTCTCTCAACTACATGACATGCATGCTGCAGCAGTGTCTGTTGTCACCAATACAGATGAAACGCTTGGGCTTCATTACTGTACCTATCCTGAGGCAACAACAGAGCCAAACTCACTATCTTCAAACTCTACAGATCAGTTTCTAATTGTGTTTTGTTATTAAAAGCATTTTTAAATTATGGACTTTGCAGTAGGTCAGTGGGGCAACAGTGGTTCAGTCTTCAGAGACAATTTGAGGATCTTTTTTTTGTGTGTGTTGTGTATGTTTTTAACATACTTAAACATTTTTGAACAAGAAAATGCAAGTTTCATTTTACGCCTAAGCTCAGGTGGCTCCTTAGAGCTACTGTACAACGGCCCTCTTCTCACAGACTTCCATCGCAGGTGGTGCTCCTGAGCAGATGTGGAGCTTCCCTGGAGCAATTTAGTTCATAATGAAACTGTCTTAATGAATGCAGTTAAAATCAGGCCCCAAAAAATAATAATTTGACTACTATGCCATATGCAAGCAGAGATTGGCCTTGCACGCTGACATTTCCGTTAACCTCTGTGGTTGGTTGGTTTCATCAGAAAGGTTTCTTGTAGGGCTTGACATGGGCTGTTTAAGTTTTTCCTCTAAACTACACTCCATGGATTTTATTCTTATTCATACATTCATTCATTATTATTTTTTCCGTTCAGTTTTTTGTAACTTTAATCTGCAACTACAATCACGCCTATGCACAATTTAGAATCACCAGTTCACCTATATTGCATGTTTTTGGCAGCGGGAGGACCACAGAGAAACCCCCAGGGAACCCATGCAGACACGGGCAGAACAGGGAACCCCCACACACATAAAAGCCCCAGGACTGTCTTGCAATAGCCATTGTGCCACCGTGTTGCCCATAAATCATTTAATAAATAATCTAACCATTCATGCTAATAGAACAGAACACTAATTTCATGTTGTTATTCTGACTGTGGTCTTTTGATCCGCAGGTAACCCAGTCTCTGCTGGATAACAGCGACACCATGAACCTTCGCAATCAAAGCTTGGCTCGGACACGGGACCCTTCCTGTACCGCTCATGGATCCTTCAACAACCAGGGAGGACACCTTATTGTCCCCAACTCTGGTAAACATTAGTTCAGATGCTAAAAGCTAACTGCTAAGCTGGCATGCTTTGACCGTGTTCAGAGAGGATGCATGTCTTCTTCGTACGATTTAATAAACGATGCTAAATTACTTTTTCTTTTTTTTAGAATGACATTAACACGTGAGAATGCTTTATCAGAATCAGAATCAGAAGTAGTTTATTGCCATTGTCAATGAGGGTTCACTGACTAGGAATGTTTCTCGGTGAAGCCGTGCTACATGTAACAGTAATGACTAAATACAAAAAACATACAAGTACAGACACATCACAAAACAGCATATTGCATTGGTTGAATGCAATATAAAGCATTCATAATATAATGAGCCACTGGTACATGGACGACATCAAACAGCCTGGGGATGTTTTAAAAGTTATGCAAACTTTCAGTAGACTTGGGTTAAAAAAAATAAGAGCAGTGGGCAGGCAAACATAATGAATAATGTAGCCCGCCTATAAGAAGCAACGCTCAGAAGCTATAAAACACTGTGCAACACTTCAAAATGCATTCGAGGACAGTTACGTGAGTTGCCAATAAATTAATTACTGATACTAATTACACATTCTATAATTCAGTCGTTCATGGAAAGCAATAAATCCATTGATCGATGTGGTTATTTTTCTATCCATCCATTCTGCCTCTTGTCTCCCCCCTGCAGGGGTGAGTTTGCTGGTTCCAGCGGGGGCTGTTCCTCAGGGCAGGGTCTATGAGATGTATGTGACTGTGCACAGGAAGGACAGCTTAAGGTAAGCTTTTACTCTCTTTTACCTTCGGTTTGCTTTGAGGCTTCTGTTTTGGTCCCGGTTGTCTCTGGGTTTTTTTTCCCTAGATGGCTGTCTCTGTTTGTTCTGTTCTGTCTCTGCTCGGTTTGGTTCTTTTTTGTCTGTTTTCAATCTTTCTCCTGGGCAGTGGCTCTCTCAGACCTGCCTCAATGGTGGTGTTGGTGAAGCACAGCAAGGAATGAGTCACTGCTGTTAATAATATAGATTTGCACTCCTTCTTTTAGTGACTCATTCAACAAAGGTCAGTTAATACCACAGATGTCTTATTATATTAGTTCCAGGAATAAAGCCCACTGTCCATCTGTCTCTCTAGCTGTCTGTCTGCCTGTCTTCCTTCCCATCTTCATTAAGAAGTGTACCTTTTAGACTGAATAAAAACAAAGCACAAGTGAGAAAACATGTTCTGTAATAATTGGGCCTGTGTGACACACGAGATTCAGGACGTGTGTGCCAGTTTGGTTTAAAGTCTGCTTGATCAATGGCAGTCAATCAGAATTAAACCCTCTCCGGGATGTTGCAGGATTTCCAAGCGTTAAACCTCTTCCTGTCCTCTGTCTTCACCTCAGTCAATAGCTAGCCAATGAAGATCACCCATCCGGAGTGATATTGACTTCCCCCTGCTACGCACGGCCAGACAGAATCATTGTGGTTTGTCTCATTAAGATATTGCTCAGATCCCAGTTTTCAAACATAGATATTTTCTTGATTTTTATGATTAAAAGATGCATCGCTTTCATATGAAATGCAACTACACTGGGACAAGCAATGCAATACACAAGTCCTTGTGTTAGCTTCTCCTATCCATGTGAACCCTTCATGAGTCAGTAATGAGCTGCAGCAACTGAATCAATAAAATTGCTTAGGTTTATTGCAACCTTGATGCAAGGTGGACTGGAAAAAATCACTAATTTATAAATGTAATCTCCGCTTTCCGTGTGGGCTCCAGCCAATCAATTGTTACCTTTAGTCACACGACTCAAGAATGGATCACACAGGAGGACTCATTTTCATATGTACTTTTCACAAATATGTATTGTCAAAGAATATGTTTTCAATTTTTAATTGAATAACTAAATAAACCTAATCATAAATCTCATTACCGGTTTTGTTTGATATGTGGAGTCTCACATTTATTCACAGAAGCTGAGCCTTTATGAATCTGGTGTTGCAGATGCATCGGGTTGCAGGTGCTTGAGTTTCCAGTGCTTGAATTTACAGTAAAAGGCAGGCAGGCCTGTGGCCAGTAGTCATTTGTTTTCTGCCCATCAGCTGTGACTCCAACTGAGGCCCAGCCGAAGCCCTGTAGACACCAGTAATCATCCACTGATTGAATCTGTGCTGCTCTGCTCTGTTTTGTTCCCTGATTTACTCAAGCCTCTTACGCCAACCTAACTGTCCATCTGCCCGCTTTATTATGCCAGCTTAGCGTTTCCATATATGAGTATTATGAGGGAATAACAGTGGCTAGAAGTGAAATCAATGCAGCTCCCTGCAGTGGACACAGAAATTCAAAAGTGCAGCTCTCCTGTTGCTCTTTTCTAAAGGGATCGTTTTGCCTCAGCGTTATCTGTCTGTTCCAGACCCCCAGTCGAGGACATTCAGACGGTGCTCAGCCCAGTGGTGAGCTGTGGCCCTCCAGGAGCTCTGCTGACCAGACCAGTGATCCTCACCATCCACCACTGTGCTAACGATGTGCAGGAAGACTGGCTCATACAGCTGAAGAACCAGCTCGCCATGGGAGAGTGGGAGGTCTGTCTTCAGTGCTGAATCCTGAGTGTTTGTGGGAGTGAAGTATATCACGTGCAATGTTTTGGATGTCAGTTTCATCCCCTGGAGAGAACAACTGTCACTTTGTTCCTAATAAATAGGCCAACCTTCCCCAGCACCTTCTCTGTGGGGGGGGGGGGGGGGTTATGGCCTACGTCTGGTGACGTAGAACGAGCGGTGAGACGCATCATCGGCAGGTCGCTAATCCGTCACAGGACTGATAAATACGGAGACTAACAACCATTCATACTCGCATCTATGTCTGATGCAGTGTCACAATGCATCTTTATTATTACATACAAACAGTGACGAGGCTCGAGCCCCAGCGTGCACAACTCCCACCACCCCACCCCCATTATAGTATGATGCAAATACATTGAGGTACACAAACATGCAGCGAAATAATCATTACACAGGGTGACTCACACACACCTTACACAGACGTGCACTGAGACATTATCGTTGCTGCTCGGAAGAATAATCTGCATTACTCAAATGCAGGATGGGACATAATACGGAAATTCCAGTAAATATATGGTGCCTACGGGCTATTAGACAAGCAGGGGGCTGAAAACTCTTATCAGAAGCAATTTGTTATGCTCCTGCCGTCCTCCTCTTCTCTCATCCTTCTTCTTATGTTCCTATCCTATCCCTTCCTCCTTATGTTCTACCCTTCTCTCTCTCCCTTCTCCCATGTCTCTCAGCAGGAAGTCTCTACCTCAGCAATCTGCTCTCGTTCATGCACGACTGTGTGTGTGTGTGTCATGTGTGGGTGTGGGTGATAAGGCTGCTCGCAGCATCACTGTGTCTACAAGACCCCCGTATGCTGTCTTCTATTGCTTATCACAGCTCAACATAATGTCTCTGCACAATTAGCCATGCATAAGAGTGTGTGTGAGAGAGAGAGAGAGAGAGAGAGAGAGAGGGAGAGGGAGAGCGTGACAAAAACATAAACAGAAGGGGTTGGATGCAGAGTGGGCATAGACAAGAAAAATGAAACGTGGAATTCGATTTGCTTTCCTAATTGCAGAAGAACATTTCGAAAACTTTTTTTCCGAAACAGCAAGAGTAAAGTAATTGAACTCCCCTCACATCATTGGGGAGCAACCATGACTGTGATTGCCAGTAATAATAGATTTGTGCCATATTGCTTTTTTTTTACCTCTTGCCTTGCCGTGCCTCGCATGTTTGCAGGAGCACAACTCCACATTAACTGCAAGCGACACACATGCATTCATAATCATATCTATGCTTTGGTTCTTTGACACACACACACACACAATTCCTGGCAGTCATACACATAGACATGTCTATATATACACAGCACATTTAATCTTTCAGGGATAAACACGACGACAATGTGCATCCTCACTCAACCCAAAGAGCCATCTGGAATTTCCGTAACTCTGAGGATGTGGCAGCGCGCCATAGAAATGATTATCAGTAGCCAGCAGATAATCAAAAACAACGTCGGGCTTATGTTGCAAAAGGCTTCTAACCGGTGTCATGGTTCGCCTAATGGAGGGAATCATTTATCTTTAGTTCTTCACAAGTCATTGTATTGTTAGACGTCTGTTTGTAATTTTATTCTATAGGCAAGGAATGAAATCCAAAATGTCATGAATTAAAAATCAGGCAATGGTTTGGAAGTCTGTTCAAACATAAGTCCAGTTGTGTCATGTTAACAGACAAAAATGCACATAAAGGATTTGATAAAGGCAGTTTTCATGTTGTTGAAGGTGAACAACCGAAATGCTCAGAGCGTGCGCGCCTTGAAAACTCATTTTCTGTATCAGCGCAATGCATTCCGATCACGCACGTTACTGTTTGTTTGCTTGCTGTTTATACAGAAATATTATGTATTGATACTTTAAGTTTCTTTATGTTGGCGAAACCTATTAGATGTTTCACGATAAAGGTCGTCCTGGAAAGGAAGGGAAGGTTTGCCCCATGAGCTCTGAAGTGGAGCACATCAAAAAACATGCTGACTTTGGTTTGCCGACTGAAGATGATTGAAAGATGACCAGGCTACCTAGAATAGCTATACTTTGATACAAAGACTTGTTCATGAATGAAGCCACACATCTCCATTAAGATGGGCTGAGTAAAGGCTCACGTGGTAAAATCAAGTCTTCACAGATCCACCATGGAATGCTAAAAATGTGCTTGTCTGTGTTTCTGGATATTATTTTTTGCAGGATGTGGTTGTTGTGGGAGAAGAAAACTTCACCACCCCCTGCTATGTGCAGATGGACTTGGAGGCATGTCACATCTTAACAGAGACGCTGGGGACTTACTGCCTGGTGGGCCAGTCAGTCTGCAAGGCAGCTGCCAAGAGGCTCAAACTGGCTGTTTTTGGACCCGTCTCCTGCACGACTTTGGACTATCACATCAGAGTCTATTGTCTGGATGACACTCAGGATGCATTAAAGGTAAAGTTTTGAAATGAAGGGATTCAAATCCAATTATTGTTGTGTTAAGCTGCCTATTGAATTAGCCTGGAAGTGTTTTTCTGGTGTCTTCATTAACAGTGAAGGCAGGGGAGAGGTTTCTGAGGATGTAGGTGTGAGTGCCTTTTTTCTCTCTCTCTTTTTGCATTTGAAATAAAATATAGCTTGAACAGACATGCTCGTTCCAAGTCAGAGTCTTACCTCAAGCCTTTAGCAAAATTAGCAGAAAAGCCGTAAACAAAACAGGTCAGGCAATGTCAAAGAATTGTGCTTTAGAATAAAAAAAAACAGGAACTGGAGGGGCCCATCTCATACAGAAGATTGACATTTGTAATGTACGCATGCAACGATGAGTCAAGTGTCTCTGTGGCATGCAGCCATGCACACATTTACCATGTAAAACAAGGAATTGAAGTTAGAAAACAAAGTTCAGGGGTGGATTTTTTAAAGATAATGCTTTGTTCTGTATAATTGAGCGTTTTTTGCTTCAAAGGGGGTGCCTATCTTATATATATACACACACACAGTAGAGCTACTGTGTAGGAAGATTATAAGGATGAATTGATTATTTTGAAAAGGTTGTTGGAGGCATCGCAACTCGTACTCGTAAGATTTTTCTCCATCAGAAAGTAACTTCTAATATTTGTTTAATGTGTGCGTTCAGCATGTGTTTACTTCAAGAGCCTGTAAATGCTGTCAATGTGTGTGTTTACCTTTTCTCGTGCTGTACAACGCAGAGCTATCTCCTTTTAGAAGTTGCACTGTGGGCTGAGCTGGTACACAGAAATCAATGAGAAAAATAAATAGAAATCCCACCGGACTTGATGTCTGATGCATTAATATTATTATCTGCAGCATAACAACGTAAAATGAGCACCGGTTCACAGAAAGAGCAAAGGTAGTGGACGATATTATTTTTTACATGCAGCCTGATATGATGGATTTAAGGGATCTCCTAAATTACATACAAGCAATTGAATTTTACTGCCATGCGTTAAAGAGACGCTTCGTTTGCAGCACCTCATAAGTGCAGCACTTTGACTGGTGGCGGATAATTAATCAAGGATTTTAGTGAGCATCTTAATCTCGCCTTTGAGTTCACTGTAGTTAAAAGAGCAATGCTTTGCTCCAAACCAGCAAATGCAACCACTGAGATTTCCAATGAGATTTCATGAAACATTTCATTTATGAAATAAAAGATTTAGTGCCCATTTATTAAGCAGAGGGGAAAATGAGGAGGAAGTTCAAAGTAGTTATTGTTTTTGAGCATTTTTTCCCCACTGGATTCTGTGTAGGAGGTTCTTCAGATGGAGACTCAGATGGGAGGGAAACTTCTGGATGAGCCAAAGACTCTGAGCTTTAAAGACAGCACACACAACCTGAGACTGTCTATCCATGATGTGCCACACACACACTGGAAGAGCAAGCTCATCGCAAAGTATCAGGTGAGAAGGTTCTGTATACACCTACTACAGGCATTTTACAAGGTATCCTGCACACTTACCTGAGCAAAAATATAAACGCTGCCAATCCTTGCAACATGGAATAGGTCACCAACATGCTGCAAAATGAAGTGATGGGCGCTGTAGATTGGCTCAACACAATATGCTTGTGCATTCGTATTGCCATCTGTAAAATTGCCTCTTTTTGCCTGAACCCTAACGCCCTTCATTTGGTGATGATCCAGATCACCATGTGGACGGTGTAATTCTAATTATGAGAGGGATGAGCTACTCGGCGGAGGTCTGCGCTCTCTGAGTGCTTTTCTAGTTTAAATCAATTTGAATGTTTAATTTTTCGGGGCATTTTGACTTTAATGGATAGGACAGCTGAAGGGGTGTTGCAGGATCTGGGAGAGTGACATGGAGCAAAGGGCCCGGAGCAGGAATCAAACCCACGGCCAACCCACGAGGGCCGCAGCCTCTGTTCATGGCGCGGGTCTAAACCACTGCGCCATCTGTGGCCCGAATGTACTGTCTAATTAACTGAAACACTGCAGGAGGCTCACGGTAGTGAAATGAACATTCAGCTCATCCATACAGCAGCTCTGCAGCCAGAATGACAATGTCACACTCCCTCAACATTTGCATCATCTGTGTCATTCTGTGATAAAACTGCATGTTTTACGGTGCATGGATTATCTTGGCAGAGGATGAGTGCTCACTAACACGGATTTGAAATATATTTGCTTAAAATCTGGAAGAAATAATGTGAATGAAAAGGGAGCAAAAACAGTTTAGCATTTATATTTTTGTTGAGTATTTTTAATCCAACATAAAATAAACTATACGTTCAGGCCATCTGTGCATGTACATTGTTTTGTGCATACTGTGCTGTATTAAAATAAATAAAATAACAATCATGGTCTTTTCAAAATAAAACACTGGGCAGCCTCCCGAAGTGCCTCAAATCCCCGCGAGAGCTAAAGCTAAGAATCAACAACTCAGTTTCCTGAACCTGCTTTGTGCTTTTTATAGGAGATTCCGTTCTACCAGGTGTGGAGTGGCAGTCAGAGAACTCTTCACTGCACATTCACTCTGGAGAGGCTGAACGCGGCCGCCACAGAGATGAGCTGTAAACTATGCGTGCGGCAGGTGGAAGGAGAAGGACAGATCTTTCAGCTAAGCAACACGCTGGAGGAGGTAAGTGTGCAGGAATCCGCATGCATGCTGCAACGCTGACGTGCTGTCTGTTGGCCATGGGCTGAGGAAACTGCAGACGGCAGCCTCCACCATTACTGGCTGAGAGGTATAAATAAAAAATAAGACAAAGAGATGAACACAGTGCTCAGAGAGCACGAGGGTCTTTACGTGAATGTCTGCATTGCCAGGCTGAAGGTCCTGAAGTCACTAAGTTCTTGTCTCTCAGATAGTCGGGGTTCCTGCTATGGTTGTATGCCTATTCAATCATTCATACCGGGGTTAAAGGTCACACAACACAAGAGGAATGAGTCATCTTTGATTTTTCTAGGCCATGCAACCATAATGTGTGTGTGTGTGTGTGTGTGTGTGTAAACTGTTTTGTAGATCAGACAGCTCTTTTGGAATGTTTGGGGGTTTTTTTATATTGCGTGGGGAGAATTATTTTTCAGCATTGGTCCTTGAGCAAATCGAGTCAGACAGTCATAGCCCAAACCCACAAGCCAAAGTGTTTGCAGTTTGAGTTGCAGCTTGTTGTGCAGTCGATTGGACAAGATGCAGTCTTAATTAAATGCATTGGAATGTTAGTACTATAAAGCAGGGGCATGCCCAGATGCAATTGTCACAATTTCTGGACAACCATACAGGGATGACGTGAATTAATTGCATATATTCATATGTAATTATGAATCACATGCAGTATAAAGATTCCATATTTAATTCTTTAAACCATCAAAAAGAAACTGTTCCTCCAAAATTAGGCAGCATTAAAAAAAACTATCATGTTCAAAAATATTTGTCAAATACGTCAAACTACTTCTCGCCTGGGCAGATAGCCAGCCATACTTTAGGATAATGGGGTGGCAGTATGGGTGGGCCAGTTAGATTTTAATATTGCCCAATTCAGCCCCCAAACCACCCGCGTATCTGCACTAAAATAATAAAACTGACAATCATGAAGATGTCCATGGTGGCTGGTGCGGCAATACTTGTAAACACTGGTGATGGCAGCAAATGAGGCTCAGAAGTAAAGGTCACACAATCATATGGGCAGCGAGATAAAGTCTTGAAATTTTAATTAGGAAGTCAGACTTTAATTTGCCCTTTCTCATTTTTCCTGTGAGCAGCTGTAATCTGATTTTATGCTGCATGCAGTGAAAGTTGGTTTCCTCCTGGCGAGGTCGGAGGCGCCCCGACTCCGCCGTCATTGCGGCTGCTCCCTCTTGTCTCTTTACTCCCTGCAATATTTCAATGTAGCCCACTTTCAACAAATGCCAAAAACGACTGATGTATTGTAGAGGCATTGTTGACAAATGATAGTGGTTGGTGCTGCTCTCAAGTTCCTCACGAGTCCTTCGATCCATGTTTCACCAGTTAAATGGTTTATTAATACTTTATTTTATTTTATTCATTTTGCATTAGTCGTGCTCTAAAAATGTGCTTGTGGACATATTTACTCTGTGTATAAATATTGCTGCATTTTCATCAGTGAGTCATAAGATCAAGGCATTATCCTCTTTGTGGTAGTGACTTAACAAGCATTTATTTAAATAAAAAATATTTTAAGGTGACAACTTAAAAGCTTTAAACATCTTTCACCACCTGTCATCTGAGTGATAAGCCCTAAAAATCATGCTCTGGAGGCCTAAAAAAACGATGCACAAGACATACCTTTATACCTTTCAGCATTTTTTTAGTCTGCAGTTTTATGCCACACAATCAATAGTACACTTGGATACCTTTTTTGTGTGTGGATGACAGACATAGTTCTCATTCTCAAAGCCAAACTGTTACGTACAAATCCCACGTACCGGTAATTAGGCATTTAGACTTGACTTTAAAACCTGAAAAACATCCACTATAAAATTCCATAATAATAATAATAAGCCATAATTTCCGTTATCATGACAGTCTGTCACTTTTTTTATTATTATGTCTGTTTAGATGAAATTCTTAAACTGTAAACATTGAAACTTTGCATATCTATTCATAAAATGATAATTTTGTCACAGCATCAATTTTTAAATAGGCAATAACTAGGCTTTCAAAATAATTACGATGATCAAATAGGGTGTTTGTCAGTTATGGTAATTAGAGCTGAGTAGCTAAAGCAGCATTCAATGAGTCTCTTTGTTTATCCATTATAAAAAAAAAAACCTGTGGTCCCCAAACCAGCCAGCTTGAACAACTGACAATGAAAACAGGTTAAAAGTATTTAGTGTCTGGCGAGAAGCAGAGATCTCCCTTTGCTGCAATCGTTCAGTCTGTAGCTGCTGTAAATCGGGGCTAAGTCGATGCAGAACATCGTAATCATTCAACGGCGGCGGTTTGACCACTGCCTGCTTTCTGCTCAGGAGTGGAAGATTAATAAGATGATGGTTCAGAAAAAGACAGAGATCAAGCTGATCTTTCTGTTTTGTTCGTGGTGTTCATTAAGAAATGTATCAGTAATTGGTCACATTGTCAGCAAACACAAAAGATGAGCAGAAAGACACGGATGCATTTAAGAAATAAATGTGATGGATTTTATTTTGCAGATGCAACTTATGATCCACATTTCACTCGCATGGCCTCCTACTATATTGTCCATTGATCATCCATAATCAAGCCATGCCTAATAGTCATTCCTCTCCGAGTTAAAAAGTTTCATTTTATAGTCATGTCATCCTCTTACTTAAACCAATTAAACAATTGAAAGGTCCCTCTGTCTTTCCAGGAGGTCCAGTGCATAGACACATCTCTAATGGACCCCGCCAGCAACATCACAACCTTAGTGGGGCCTCATGCCTTCCGCATCCCTTTATCCATCAGACAGAAGCTTTGTGGCAGCCTCGATGCCCCACAGATCAGAGGCAACGACTGGAGGATGCTGGCCCACAAGCTCAGCCTCGACAGGTGATGTAGATGCACAAAGTATTATCCTTTACTTCTTGTCTGCCTTCCGAAAACGTTTTGTATATTTCTTCAAAAAAAAAAAAAAGCAAACACTTCTCAACTAGAATGGCAACTCTCTTTAAGGTGGTCTGTCTCACCCTTCAACAAAAGAAGGAACACTATGACTTGAAATGTGACTTGAGTCCTGGCAGATTTGAATAGAGGGTGCAGTTCAACCAAATCAGTATTACTGATATATATTTACTCAAATTCAATTATAACATAAAAGAGGAACCAAATATATAGCAGATATACAAAGACTAGAAAAACAATGAATTTCATTAGTTATGTGAATTGTGGTCTTAAACCCTTACCCTTACTCTGATTAACTGAACAACTAACTTTGGACACAGTTTGGTCATTTTATTTCTGTGAAGCTTTATCCCCATAGACTCGAGTAAGAATAATCTACGACTGAACAGTTGGACTCTCACACACCCCCTTTTCTACCTATCTATTTGCTGACCGATAACATTCTCCATCCCCAGATGTGTGTTTCAGTCTGGCTATTCATTCACAAGCAACTACTGGAGCTGAGGATAATTGGGCACACGTGATCTTATTGTACAAACGGCCTGCCAGCTCATCATTTAGTATGTTATTGAGGGCACTAAATATTCCTGATTTGTGGATACAAAATGTGTCACAAGCCAAAGTGTTCCAGTAATAGCCAGTCTTCAAAAGGAGCACAATGAAATGGTCCAACAAGTAAATACCTCCTTTTATCCTAACCTTCCAACTGCTGTGTTCACGGCTGTTTGACTTCAGAGTGTGGCTCATGCGCCGCCACCTCAGCCATCACTGATCATATAACTTGAATATTCATGCTTATACAAGCATGGTGCTGTGCACATTGGAGTCGAAAACATGCAGGTAATGCAGCTTCTACATATAGTTTATGTTGCATTTGCAAAAAACCAATCCTAGTTATTGCGTAAAATGAGGATAGCCTTCATCAAACAATGCAGATGGCATGAGAAAGAAAGTAATGAAAATATCTTATTAGATGTTTTAAAGTGGTAAGAAATAATGTGTTTGCAGTAACAGTACCACAGCGTGCCGACAGTGCAATCACAGGATTTACAGAAGAACAGAATGTCTCATTTTTATCCCCGTGTGTCTCAAAGCTGAAGGCTTTTCTGCTAAGGCGGCGTTTGGGATCTTTGACAGCGAGGGCTCGTGTCTGCCACCATTGTGCCCTCGACTCTTTACAGCTCTAGCTTTATGCTGAACTGTTCTACAGGTGGAGTTGGTGGCTTATGTTTGTGTACATTTCTAAATGTGTTTAGCCTTATTTATTTATAACCTTTAAGCATTTGCAAAGGATATATATATACTTACAATAGCCAGATATCGGCTATTAAATAAAATATAATGATAAATAACAATGTGGTAAAAGCAAATGGTTCAGCTTTCATTCTTCTTAGATGATACTGTTACACATTTATATACTGCAGCAATTTATTTACTGACAATAAAATGTTTTATTCCGTGTATCATTGTCTTCATTAGCAGATGTCCCAAGTACCTTTGCAAACTGTTCTTTGTTCTATTTGTTTAGGGGGCATATATCGTTTGAATATTAAATGTATTATGCGTTCTTTCCAGCCAATCTTTTAGACTTTCTATGTGCATGGGTTATTTCCAAGATTGTTTTAACTGATTACCATTTATGATCAGGACAATTCTCTCAGTTGTTTGGTTCCTGTTTTGAGTTGTCGTTGCAGCCTGTAGTATTATTGTAATGTTGTGTTATTATAGTGTTATAACGATGTTCATTCTGTCTCAAGAGACGTAGCACAGGGCAGAACTAAAAAATCGCCACCGTAAAGTAATTACTATGGCCGTTGTCTCTCATCATTTTTGCAGGTACTTGAACTACTTTGCCACTAAATCCAGTCCAACAGGCGTGATCTTGGATCTCTGGGAGGTGCAGCATTTCCCTGATGGAGACTTAAATGAACTGGCCGCTGTGCTGGAAGAGATGGGTCGCAGTGACAGCAGCTTCGCATCAATGACATAGGAGCACTGACAAAGCAGCATGCTTAAACTGACAAAGGTAGAACTCTGGAGATAATTAGATGCACTTTCTCTGCAATTAACACTCCAGCGATGGCAATTATGCACCCGTTAAATACTGGCACAGTAACAAAATGTGAAGTGCTCGAGCTGGGACTATGATGAGTGTAATCTAAACTATAACCATGATCAGGAACAAACAATATATTGACAGGCCTAAAAAAAAAAAAACATAAAAAACTTGTCTCGTGTAATGCCAGTCGTTCTCTTCCTGTTACGTTGTACAGAATGAAGCAAGGCGGACACAAGAAAACTATACAGGAGTGCAAGAGAATAATAAAGAGAAAAAAAACTTATTGAAGAAGGTGTAAGGAAAAAGAGAGACCATGTTAGAGACCTTTTTTTTTATTATAATGAGAGTATACACAGAGAGCAGCTAAACGGATTATAAGAGGGAGGTCGTCAGCATAAAGTGAAAGAAGCATCTGACAAACGAACAGATAATGGGAGACGGGAGCTGAAGGTGGGATCCCATTCCTCTCGTGTGAGCCTTGGCTGTACGTGATTGCCAGTACAGTTTGTTGTCTTTATCGTTTCCTAGGGAACGCTCCATGTATTCTGCCGTCCATATGTGTGGATCATTTCTTGCTCACAGAACTTGCTAAATGGTCAATCAGGAATCCTGACCTGAAACAAGCCCACGGCAACTGGTTGCATTTTATCGACTGACACGCCTTGTGTTTAAAATGGTGTTAGACATTGTGTTTGTGCCGATTTTTGACTTTCTTCCAACATGCATGAAGGTTTTGAATCATCACAGGCATTCCACAAAGTCAGCAGTTGTTGAACGTCTGCTATTAACGGTCTTCAAAGACCCAGCTGAAATATGACGACACACATTCAGGGTGCGAGTAAATGCTCTTTTTTCATTTGCAGTTTTTATTCCAGTAAGGTTATGACAGAGATGTGAAATTGTCTTTCATGATATTTAAATTTGAAACATATACACAAGGTAAAGACTCAGACTGACATCCATTTATGCTCATGTATGTTGTGCACTAATATGTTGCCTCACCTACCGGGGATTTCAACATCCGCTTGAGATGGTGATTTTCAAGCTGGGATGGCATCTAAATGCAAAATGAATTGTCTTCGCGCTACCTGCAGCAATCCTGCTGTCCCGAAGGAGCTGCTCGGTGATGCCGATTTAAAAAGAAACCACAACCTCAAATCTTTTATTGCAGCGGCTTGAGGGTCCAAACTCAGAGAGAAGAGAGAGGAAGGCAAAAAGGGATCGTAAGAAAAATAAAAAAGTTATTTTAAACAGTTATATACAGACTACCATAGCATTATGTAATAATGAACTAAATACAGGTGATATCATTCTTTGTATTCTTTCATTCATTACTGCTAAATTCAAGATTCAAGATACTTTATTATCATTATGCGAACATAATAAAATTGTGTGAAGGCCCACGGCTTAAGGTACACGATATACAGATTTTACCAATCATTTTTTCAATGATTTAAAAAAACAATATATATATATAACCTACATATATTTATAAATATGTCTGTTTATTTTAAATTCTTCCATCCAGACAGGATGCCAGTTGTTTCTTTCTACCATCAGGCCACATATGATTTCATTTATGATCGGCACCATGAATTTTCTGGTCACTAGCACCATCCAGTGGTTATTGACGAACAACAACTTATTATTTTGATCTTCTTAAACATGTAAATACATGATTATCATGTCCATTCTAATTACCTTGAATTTGCATATGGTTTTATTATCCAGTGGTCATTCTTGCATTATGTTTGATCCATTTAAATGTCTTTAAAGGAAAGAATAAAATCTGTAACATCTCAGTTAGTTTCCCTTTATCTCTCACTGTACCGTTTGCAAGCAACATTCCCAATTATGATGTAAATGTTGGGAGGAAAAACAACAACTATATTTATAGTTCAGGATCAGGACACCAACTAGAGGGGCTTATGTAAAATGAATTGTAATATATTTGTATTTTACAGATCATCGTTTTTGAAGCCAGGCTGGCATTTAGTGTGCAGCGACTCAGGCAGTCTGATGAAAAAGGTGCAACATGCTTTGACAAAAAAAAGCCTTAGTTTTACTGGCTTTTGAATAGTTGTAAGATTCCCCTGAGGAGAAGAACTATTTTGTTGCGAAAAGGACAACAGGGACATTCAGTTCAAAGGAAACTGATGTAAAATATTCAAAAGCTGAAGATGTTTCTGCTCTGAACAATGGAGAGACGCCATATGAAACCGAACAGATTTATAAAGGAGATTCTGAGGAGGACACTGAAGAGGGCTGGCAGAGAGGGAGGTGCAAACACTTGTGCAAAAGGTCAGATTTTTACCCCCCCCCCCCCCCTCTTTTTTTGGTCACTCAGAAACATGGCAGTTAAAATCTGACCCCTTGTATCAATAGTGAAACCAGGTGCAGATGATGTGTGTTGTACGTGTGGACAGCCTTATCAAACATACTCGAGGAGGTTGTGTCATAATGACGATATGAATGTTTGGCATGTTTTCATATGTCACTGCTGATGTGAGGAATCCAAAGGGAAGAGTTGTGTAAATTCTGAGGATAAAAGCCTTTAACTTCAAACTCATCGATTCAGTTTGTCAGAACAAAACGTGAACCCAAAGGCCATCAATATGTCTCATTCCTACAATGTCATCCTCTCTTATCAACTCATTTGTATAATACGTCAAATTTTAACAGGAGGTGTGTGCGCAAGGAAGGCAATCATATAAATATGAAAACAAGTTACCAGTTACTGTGTAACTTCTCCCACAAATTGATCCTTGCCACAATCCCTAGTCAACAGTTTACCAGCAGGACAGACTTTGGTCTGAAGCGGGACAATAATGCAGACCTCCAGAGCGTGATCCCACCTGGTGTCAAGGTGAAGAGTAGTGTTAAGATAAAGTATGTACAAATATTTTCTATCCACAGTATGTACAGTTGTGTACTTTCAGCTATATTTGGCAACTCTGAGAAGATAAGAGCAGTACAGTTAGATACTAGTTTTTATGTTAGGATGTTTTTCTTTTTCTTCTTGCGTTCCTGTTTTGTAAAAGCAGTGTCGACTATGCAAACTGGCATTGGTTATCTTGATAAAGGTCTGTAACTAGAGCTGTGCTTGTAATTGCATTTTGAGTTTACTATCAGGGGTGATATTTGGTTTTATTCGTGCGGGTCGTTTTGATCCAGTTTAGCTAATTCTGGCACGCTTCATAAATCTTTGCTCAATCTTGTTGAATGCTTGCCGCTCTATCTCCTCTAATTGTTTTCTGTACAAAGTGTAACAAAGACAATTTTTAAGACAATTAATAAATTATATTTATAAGCAATGCTGAAACAGAGGTGCATATGTGTCTTATTTCTAGAGAAGGCTTTAAGGGATGCACAGTTACAGGTCCTACTATGGGAAGGAGGGGTCAGAAATGTAATTTGACTACATATATCACATTTGGTTTGCATTGCATTGATTGTCTACCTTTTTTCTATTAAAAAATATATATATTTAAGTTATGGATTCAGCAAGTATGTTGATAAAATCTCCTGAAAGAAAGTGATGTAATATGCAACAAAGACAATTTATGAAATATGAAATCTATGAAATATGTGAACGCCTCCGCGCAGTAGGAGGCATTGCCGACTCACTTCTTAGTAAAGACCACCGTCAGCCTCCATAAATTGTGTACCAGCCTTGTGGATAAGTGAAACACTTTATTGGGGGGAATGTTCAACCATTATACTGAATGCTCTCGCAGATGACTACAGCAGACGGAGATTAAATAAGGCACAACACCCAAGAGCAAAGAAAGGGCATTTAAAAACACAGAAATCCTGCCAAATCTTCAACAGTGACAAATCATCGTGTAATATAGCTGGCAAAGAGACTACAAAAGGGACTAACACAGCTAAAGATGGATAAATCGGTGCCGTTTCAGAGAAGCGTCAAAGACAAAAGGGCAGTGGCGACAGATTTATTACGAGTAGCATTTCATACTGAGTTTTTTAGCTTTATAATAATTGACATCTATCTCTGACGATTTGAATTATTCTGAAAACTGAAGCCAGATTATGTTGAAGTTATTAGTTCATTTTGGCAGGAATGGTTTATTTCATTGAGGCAGTTCAATGTCTACTTAATGAACATGTTTGAGGCAACGTGGTCAGAGAGAAGCACCAGTCGGGTGTAAACGGTAACGTCGTTTTTATTATATCTTAAATATGGGTTTCAGGTCTGGCTTCATAAAACACATTCCCGTCAAGAACCTTTTTACATCTCAGCAGCTACGAATGACGAATGACAAATGACTGAGGTACATGCTCAAACTAAAGGGTCACCACTGGAACCTCTGATTGGCCTTGGCCAACTCCACCCCTGTAATTGCTGTGGGGTACCAACAGATGGCAATATTGTTTCCCCAATACTGCCCCCTCTCCTCAAGCAGGTTGATTTTACGAAAGGGCAAGGACACACAGAGAGGCATGTAGAGCCTCAATACAGATTGTATTTGTACATATACATTTTATTTTTCCACATACAGTATTAGATTTCTACATGGAAAATATACTCTTTCAACTTTCATTTTCCATTGCAGCTCAAAAATAGAATTTTTTGTACATTTTCATCAGTGTCAACAAACATTATCAGGGTAAACCAGAACTTTAAAAGCTTCAAAATACACTTCCCGTCGCACAGTGTCCATCATTATCACCAAAAGAGTCCAATTTGAAAGTGTCTTCATTCTAATTACAGCATAAAAGCAGTAGTAGTAGTGACAGTGTTTTAAAAAGAGGTGTCATGCTGCAATAATGGACTGCCTTAAAGCATATGCATGCTTTCCCTTCCATCAGCTGGACATTCATCTACAGGTAGGGCCGCTTTCATAGAAAGCAGGGATATGACATTCCACTCACTGGCAGTGGCTCATCCGTGTCTCTTCCCAGCTACAACGCCAAGTCAGTCTCTTATTCCAAGGACCTTGTTGGACACTGGACAGAAATTAAACATCTTGTCTCCTCTGACGGAAGGAAGAGGGCCTCGTAGGACCTGATTCTTCCAGATTCACTGAAGGCATTTTTTTTTAAAGGGGGGGGACGGACGGACTTGGATTGTGGAATTCCGGGCATCTAACCTCAAAGTTTGTGATCCTTCCATCTCAACGCGACAATCCTTTTTCCTGTCGCCGTCTCTTTTTTTTTTGAGCGATACAGGATGGACCAGGACCTGTGTGATTGTTAATGCCCTTTTCGCCTTACGAAATCGGATCACAGCTTGATATCTTGTGATTCTGACATCTTGGCGAGCGTCTTTTTGACCCGTAGCGCTGTGAGGCGGGAGGCTGGGTTGTGGGCCCAGCATTCTGTCATCAACCGTCCCATCTGTCTCAAACACTGAGAGGATGCAGATTTCTGTTAGGAAGATCGTTCAATTATGTGTGTTTGTGCATACGTACATGGAAATGTCGGATAATTTGATATATCCTACCTCGTCACTGGTCCACCGGTTGGGAAAGGATGGCCGTAGTCTCTTGATGCAGACCACCTCTTTCATATCTTCATATGAAGGGTCTGTGGGAACCAACTCATGGTAGGGCAGCTGGTACTCTTCAAGGATGCCTGCAAGAAAGAAGCAATCTGGGTTGGTGTGCTGTTTGATATTAGCAGATTTGATCAATGTCGAGCCGAACCCCAAGCTGCATCACCATCATTGTGGATATCTTGGCCTTTTAGGAGTTGTTTGTCTTAAAATGGAATGAGAACGTTTATTATATTTACCTCCGGAGATACACCGTCGGGCAATCTCCCAAAGAATCAGGCCAAAGCTGTACATGTCTGCCATGATGTAGGACTGAAAATGACTCTTGTTCAGCGTCTCGTCCAGAACCTCTGGAGGCATGTAGCGCTTCGTACCGACCTTAGTGTTGGGCGGGATGTCGACCTCGTTGGTGTCGCTGCAGTGACGAGAGACAACGGCTTGACTGGATATCACTGAGCCTTTTGAAATCTTTACAATGTAAAAGATCTTCAGAATGAAAAGGGGAATATTTCATTATAACACTCACCTAATGAACTTCACTGCCAGTCCAAGGTCAGCTATACAGCAGGTCCCATTTCTTTTCACTAATATGTTCTTACTCTTCAGATCCCTGTGAGCAATGGCCGGTTTGCCTTGGGTGCCAAAGATCTCGGTGTGGAGGTGACACAGACCCGACACAGAAGAGTAAGCCAGTCGTAGCATGGCTTTATTGTCCAGGGTCGTTGATTTGAGGTAGTCGTACAAGGAACCATTTTCATGGTAGTCAGTGATCAGGAAGAGTTGGGTCCAGGACCCAGTTCCTTTAATATCAGCGGCTATGAAGCCTGTGAATGGAGTAAAGAGCATGACGATAAAACAAAGGATTTGTATTTATTTTTTACCTCCACCAAAGACAGCTTGGATCCTCATGCTCAATTTGATATAAACTGCACAATTGAGTGGGAGGCGGTTATATAGCATCCAACTTGTCTTCTAGTTTACTGCTGGGTGAACTTTTAGCCCCGCCACCTAATCATTATGCATCTCGTGGTGTTTAATTATGCAAGCTTTGTTTTGCAATCTGCTGTTGTCCATTTTATAATTTGATGTGGTGTACAGTCCCTTGACTATAACTGATCAGTGTGGGTGTCAGCAGCCGTGTGGTGCAGCATAGATAGTTGTGAATGGACACAGTCCAACTCCAGCATGTTGTTGTTTTATTTATTTTTAGTAATTATTTTTTGTTCTTACTCCGAAGCTCACAGGATTATCAGGATGGCGGATTCATTCATTTGGAAAATCAACCACCAAAAACATAGCATCCTTCCACCCAGGAGATGATATTTTTGAATTGTAGCAATGGAGCACAGAGACTTGATTTGACGCGGTCATATTTAGGACAAAGTTATATAAAGAGGGCGTACGATTCAAAGGCATGACAAGCAGATGCATTAACCAAAGACAGGGTCCAATCTTACCCAGTATATTGTCGTGTCTCATTAAGACAGTCTGGTAAATCTCACTCTCTCTGGACCAACTGGCCTCATCGGTGGTGAAGAAGACTTTAACAGCCACCTTTTCGCCTCTCCACTTGCCCATCCACACCTCTCCATACCTCCCCTTGCCGATCTGCTTCACCATCTGGATGTGCTTGGCTATTGTTCTCTGCACCTGAAAGAAAAAGATGGTAAGTGGATATTAAATTAGTGCCTTCATGGTGTTTGATCACACAATTAAGCTCAGATAAGGAACACAAGTATCAGAACACACACAATAATAATAGATGTATCTAGTCAACTGTCGCTATCTCCCCAAAATATTTTTAAATGGAAATACACGAGACAATGTTTGATTATGTGGGCTCTATAATGCATCTGTATACAGTAATTTAAGGGCTCTTTGACTGAAGTACACCCATCTTACCAATAGGGGGAGCCCAGAGCCTGAGCCAGAGCTTTGCGACTGCTCTATCAGGTCCTTGAGCGATTCACCAGGGGGGCTGTAGGTCTCATCCTGCTCCAGACCAATAGTGTACCGAGGACGAGACTCTTGACGCTTGTACCTTTAAGATAAGGAATGATGAACTAGCCCTTCTCTTAAAAAACAAAAACAATCAAGACATATTTGCTATGATATGCAATGTGTTCCACAATATGTAGCCAGAAGAGTGAATAAATGTGTTTGATGATGTCATAGTTACCTGAAGTAGTAGAAGAGAATAATGGCAACCAGTATAACGCTGCACACAAGGACTGAGACCAGCAGTGCCATATGGTGGATCTTTGAATCTACGTAGACTGCAGAAAGAAGGATGAGGAGGAGGTGAAAAAAAGTGAGGATGGTTGTGAGTGAATAAAAATAAGATGAGGCAGAGCAAAAGCACAATTTCTCTCTTGCTTTTACTGATTAGGATCTGTAATGCAGAACATAATGTATATGACGTGTACGGCTCGAGCTCAAGAAAGTTAAGCAGAAATCAAATCTAAAACACTTCTGACATTCCTCGTAGAATAAATGAGGGGAAAATTGTGATAATTCTACACACAAAAAAAAGGTCATCCTTAGAAACCACTTGAACAAAGCGATGTACAGTCAATCAAGAACAACTCATATTTCACTCATCAATTTTTCATTTTGTTCTGGCAAACACTCTTTTCCCTGACGGCTCTCGACAACAGTGAGAGGAAGCCCGAAGCCGAGTCGATGAATTATCCTCCTGATCCCCGTGATAGGGTTTCAGATTGATGACTCCGCCCTCGGTGTCGGCTGCTGTGGCCTGTGATTTCCCAGGAAATCTAAGCTTACTGTCTCTCAAACACAGAATAAGAGCCTCACGCGTGCACATAAAGTATTGAGGCGCTGGTATTCTCACGCCACAGAGTAGCCTTTTCAATCTACAGGGCCGGTTGACATTAACTCTCCCGCTACCTTCGCCACGCGAGCTGTCTTTGACTACGCTGATAATGTCGTGATGTTTCTATTTAGGAATCCGTCACAGTTTTTGGCACTACCCACTGTTCATCATTGTTATGGTCACCTGCCAAATACTAGAAATCTTTCTAGTATTTCATGAACAAGAAAAGAGCTGGAAGACACTTACTGGGAGGTGAGAGTGGGGGCAGTGTCGGGTGCAGGTTTTTGTTGCAGTAATCTTGCTCTGTGCAGCATTCAATCAATCGTCTTTGACGCGAGCTCCCCGTGTCCTGCCGGATGAAACAGATTTTTTTCATTACTTTATTCATTTTTATTTTTACTGCTTACTTTGGTTGGTCAGATAAAACAAATCAGTCTCTGGGAAACTGCCATGTATACACATTTCACTATACTGTAACTATACTGCAGTATTTGAAAATGAAAAGAAATCAATAAAGCAACAATAAAGGATGTCGGCAAAATTGTGTCATACAAATGTCAAAAGAAAGTTCTGGCGCATAAAAAAAAGGGGGATATATAAATATATCTCACCCGACACTGAAATTCTGAACCGACGAGCCCCAGACAACCTGCCGTCTGGACCGGTGCCCCTCCCTCCTCCACCACCATGGTAAAACAGTAGCCATCCGTCCTGGAAAACACGATTTCTCTAGCGTGAGCAAAGCAAGCGCTAATTTAATGCCATAAAATATATGTACGCATCGACACTGATGGTGAATGCTTAACCACAGCAGTTTAATTCCCCCACAAGCCTGCAATGCTACCATTGCTCCACTCCCACTCCTCCTTGTACCTGCATGTATTATTGATTGAATCCTCAGGGCAGTGATGATAACAGTGACACCACAGTTGTCTCTGGGAGGACAACGCAGGAGCAGTGCTGCCGCTAGTGTCTTTCCCACTCTCCGCTGCCTCCTTATTGGATGCTCGTAACAGCATGCCGTCCAATATATTGCCTATAAGACAACAAAAAATAAGAATGGAGACATTTAGAGACCGGATAACATTTTTCACACACACACAGAACCCTCTCCTGCTGTTCATTCGACTCCCCATCACATCTACACACTAATTTGTATATTTTCTTTTTTCGGATAACATTTATAAATTGCAAACAATATTTTTACAGAGAGAACAACCATTGCAAAAGTGTGCATATATTATGTTGATGAGTGTGTCTTTACACCGGTGCACACAGCGTCTGAAATAACACCTACTGTATAATACTCATAATAAAAGCATTGTCCTTTTGGACAATGTATTCTGAATGATCAAAGAAGCAGAATCCTCTTATTTTATCAGGTGCCACTCCTCATGCACATCATATGGAGAGTCATCACAGTGACACTCCTTGACAGTAGTCATGGAGGGTAAATGTTCAATAAATGCTCAATAAAATGTTAAAAGTAACAGAAATAAACCTTTGAGCATAGACATCCAGTACTGTGAAATATGTTCACTAAAAGTTTTTTTTTTCCCTCCTCCAACTGATACAAGAATAGAACACAGCTGCTGTGTTCTCTGCACATCCTTTTTCATAAGGACACTGTCACCACTTGAAACTGGATAATGGACGTGTCTTCCCTTCACGGCTCTGGAGATTTTCATTCATTCCAGCATGATCATTGAGATCAGATGCGTAGCAGCTGCAAGCAGAGCTCGTCCTTCCTGACAGAAGTGAACCACAAGCAGATACTCAATCTGTTCTCTGACTCCAATTTCAACCTTTTATCCTCAAACACATTTTTATAGCATATGTGCAACTGGGCAAAACTGTTATAATATAATACACATCCCAAAAATATACAAGCTAATATACAAACTTACTGTCACACAGTATTTTTAATGCTTGACTGCAATAACATCGTTTGATGCTCATTAATCCACAGACTTAGGAACACAACTAATATTATTAGAGAGAACCAAGCGACTGAAGCTTTTCTGCTGGGTTACATTGAATGAGCAGTCCAATAGATGAGGTGGTGCTGCTCATTCATTGGCTGTGATACGAGTCTGTCCTGACACCCTCTGTCGACATAGGACTTTTTATTACTCATGCAAAACCTGTCTTTCTTTCATTAATAAAGTGTGTGCGATGTCTGCTTCACAGCACACCGTTTCCTCGCTTTGAACAAAGGAAACTATGGATAAAGCATGACTTTGGAAAATTCTTTCCACCAAGCAAAGTCATTTGTCACGAAGCAGTTTGGTTCCTAAATGTGTCTCTTGTACTGACAACAATGCCACCAGAGAGGGCTGGTTGGGTTTAAAGGGGTCACAGTAACAATTGACCGATTTGAGAGAAAGGGAGCGAGGAAGAGTAGGAGGGGGAGAAGAAATGGGGATTAACAAACAAGAAGTGACAGAGCTGCAGGGAACTGGTGGGCAGTGTAGCAGCACACAGAGGGACAGAGCAGAGGCCACTGGCCTGAGCCCCCCCCCCACCCCCACCCCCTCCCATCAATCCATCCATAATGCTCGCTCACTTTGTGTCTCACTCAGAGGCAAACCTCGCTCAAGCAAGAAGTTTTCAGAGATGTGAGTTTGTTTTTAGTATTTAATTTTGTAGAAATGTCATTACAGGCTAGGAGTAGCTCTACCAGTATTTGACACCCATATGGTGTTCCATCCTGGTTTGTGTCTCCCAATGCATGATCCATTCTCATTCTCTCATCGATCCCGACTTCTGCATGAGCCTAGCCCATCTGTCAGTGGGCGGGAGAGTGACCGAGGTCAAATCTTCTACTGTTTTGGAAAAGAAAAAACACGCTGACCCCGCATGTTCCTCGTATCTTATCCAACAGAAAATGAAAATCCACTCCATGGAGACAGAAAAAAATGATTTAGTCTTCAAGATGCAAAAAGAATATGCATATGCGTAGATTCTGACTGAGAAATTATTGAAATAAATTGCATTGTTTATATGGGTAAAGAAATATAAGGCTAAGCTACCCCTGTAAAAGCCTTAAATTACCAATGGAGAGCCAATGCAAAGCTTACTAAGTACCGCTAATGTCACAACATGTCACAAGTCAAATGAGCTGCGCCCTGAAACTGGTAAATTCCCACCGACTAAAATGTTTTAAGCTCTTTGACCAGCATTGCCGTCCAGACACCAGTCTAACCTTCCAGGTGTATCCTCTGGGCTTTCTCCGACTTGATGGGAGGATACAGGGGCTGCTGTTAAACACACAATCAACCGCCATCGCCCCCCCCACAAACCCAAAATAAAGCTCAATGGGCCCACTTTTAGAAGTCCTTGCCTCGTGCAAGTTGAAATACAAAAAGAAAAGGCGATGGCAGATATTGAGATTGATCTGCTCAGAGTTGCAGCGAGGAAGACGACGAGACGAAGGCAGAGCATGTCGTGGGAGATATTCATTAGTTATCCTGGCCATGTCAAACAAGGCCTAGCAGAAAGGCCCATGTAAACATTACCCACCTCCCCTTCCACTTAAGACTCGCTCCTTTGACTACGCCGCTCCCCGCCGCTCCCCGCCGCTCCCCGTCGGCCCCCATCTTTCCCCTGAGTAGTAGTTTATCTTGCCGGTGTTTGACAGTGCCATCGGTACAGCAAACCAATCATGGCAGGCTCTTTCTTTTTCTTTCTCAGCTCTCTCTCTCTCGGCTTCCATGAATGTCCGGTGCCAGGTCTTTATCTCCGTGTTCTTCTTCCTGCCAATGTTATGATGAGTCAAGTCATCCCACATTTGCAGGAATGTCTTAACGAACCCCAGTCTGTAATCTGGAGGGTGGGAAACTTCGGTCGTCAGTCTCGCTATTTTGACTAGACTTGCTTTGAAATTCAAACAGTCTCAAACTGTTTTTAGTTTTATCTAAACTATATATTTTCATCTGTAGTTTAACTATGGGATTAACAAAATCAAACTAGCTATAGCCGTTTTATTAATCATTTTGTCTTGTATTATGTTTGGTAGATAAAAGAAAAAATCAAACTCCTTGCACTTTAAAGCTCAAGTTTATAAGAAGGATGTGTTTTTTGACACGGCTACGAAAGTAAGTAGGATTATCTTAAGTAAATGAAGTATGCATGTGTGATTATAATTTAAAACTGTTAATAAAGTTTGAATAATTAACCTGTTGTTTTCTGAAAAGCCACTTAACCCGGTTACTCCTGACATACTGGATTCAAAATCATATAGAGAAACTGAAAAAACAAATGTAGTTGATATATGATATACAAAGGGGATTCTTACCCGGCAGGGAATGGCCCTGAGGCGGGGGTGATGCAATCGCTGTTAGCAAGATAACTCAAAACGTTCTGGGCAGATCTTCATGGAATTTTCAGGAAATGTCGAGAAGGTTACCAAGATTACATTTTGGTGGTGATCCAGAAGAGATCCTGGATTCTGGATCACTTTGAAATCTACGTTAACATTGCAGTCAATGGAGCTTAAAAATGTGTTCGCCAATATCTGATTATTGACCAATGTTTATAGAATTTGACACAGTCATGTAGGGTGGGGGCCTCTCTCTCACCACCGACTTTTATCTGGATTGGATCCAGAATGACATTAGGAAAAAATATGACATTTTAACATTGAAAACTCCATTTATGGATTCAAAAATCAGTTAAAAAATAAAATAAAATACACATAAACTCTGAATAACTTTTCATGGTTGGTGTATAAAGACTCAAATAATTATTTAGAACCTTTTAGTGATGATCCAGATCACCATGTGGACGGTGTAAATCCAATTATGAGGGGAATGAGCTGCTCGGCAGAGGTCTGCGCTCTCTGAGTGCTTTGTTTTTACAATAAAACCAACACAATGAAACCAGTGAGAGTTCAGGTTGATGAAGTTGCTTTCAGGCCTGAGGTCCTCCAACACAGCATCATCAACAGCTCTTCAAACATTCATTCATTATGTCTCCCTGATGAATGATGCAGTAATGAGCCAGTGCCAGCCTTTGGTTATACAGCTGTCACCTTCCAGCTTTATGCTGGTGTGTGTGTGTATTTCTTTTCAAGTGGATGAGTTGCACAAGTATTCAGAAAGTTTGAGTTCATTTAATGAGATACAAGGAAATGATGCCGGAAGTGTGAGAGAGGAACATGAAGAAAAGAGTGAAAGGACACCAGCTGGTTTTGCCTCTTCATCAAAAGCTCATTTTCTCCTTCTCAAGGCCATCTGTGGCCTCCTACTAACAAAACAACAGATATCAAGTCAGACACTGCCCGTCTGACTCGATCAATAAATAGGCTGTGACTGCGTAATGGAAGCAATCCAGATGCGTCAGTTTCAAATCCAGCTCTGGAGCCTTTTCCTGATATGGCTTTATGATACAGGATAAAATGCATTGGCCATTAAGACAACAATGAAAGCCACATATATACTAGGCAAGGGTAAACTGCTTTTGAAGGTAGCATTGCACTCAATAAGCAACATTCAATGTAAATAAAAATGGAATTGACAGGATGCAGAAATATTACATTTCCTGAAGTTCTACTCAACTGCTTAATCTGATTCCTTTAAATATAAAATATACAATGAAGTTTAGCCTACAATTACATTTTGTTCAGAAGTAAGCGGTATTCACTTCTACCTATAGAAGCTCCATTAGTGGCTTCTTTAACATTTGTTCTCCCTCAATGCTCTTTATCTTTAACAAATGTGCGCAAATATGTTAAACGTTGTCGTCCCAGCCACAGACCAAAAGCAGATCCACTGCCTTCAAGCACGTGCTTCCAAAATTATTGTTCCCCAGAAACACCTAAAACTGAGTCTGAGATCCAGCGACCAAACAGCATACTTGGACTATGACGTGTGTACACAACAGAGTAATATGGAGCGTCGGGTTACAGTACACACACACACACACCCATGGTCCATTCAGACTTGGAAGATATTTTTACCATACTGGACATGCTATTCCCAGACTATCATCATGTGATTCATTGTTTCACCGTGATGGCATGCAAAACATCATGTCCATAAACCTTTAAACAATAGTCACACAAGCCAAGTCAATAGTTTCAAACTGCAACAGTGTGTAATGTGCATGCTAAAAAATGGTTGGTGTATAAATATGCCAACAACAATGTATAACCTTTTATAACCCTAACCCATATACCATCCTTTTTGTACACTCGTGGCCAGAAGTTTTGGGTCACTTAGAAATGTCCTTATTTTGAAAGAGAAGCACAGTTTTTCAATGAAGATAAATTTAAAACTAATCAGAAATACTCTCTATACATGACTAATGACTATTCTAGCTGCAAACATTTACACCATCCCTACATCAAGTTTAAAAGCTACTACTAATTTTAGATTTGGTCCTCAAAGAGAGTTCGATGCTTATTGGGTAGTTGGATGCAAGTCTGTATATTTCTGAGGTAATAGTGATTCAAGTTACACCACATAGCAGCAAATGCTAGGCCAAGGTTAACTGAGCTGCTTTGTTAGTTTGTAGTGACACAACACGCACAATATCCCAGCTCAAGTTGGAACGCCAAGTAATACAGGCTGATAAGAAGTGCTGGAAAATGTGAAACTTTGTGTTCCAGGTGTGTTCCAGGGTAACCTTGAAAAACAGAAACAATCAACATAAAAAAAGTTGTTTGGTTGATTTTAAATTAAAACAGTTCCTCTGCTGGCGCCAACAGTTAATTTACAACTTGTGAAAGTCAGTAAAACCGAATAATGAGTTTGGTTTCTTCAGGGTTTGAACTTCTTATCCCATCACATGGATGAGAATTATATATATAATAATAAAAAAAAAAAACTGAATCCCATTCAGCTGTTTACTGGTGTTTGCTTCAAATTATTAATTATTAATTAAACAAAATACAGAACAGCATAGTGTTAAGATTATTATTATTTACTATCATATCACACATTCACAGCCAGGACAAATTTCCAAATGCAATTTCATTATAACAGGGATTCGCTGCACCTTTTCAGACGAGATACTCTACTTCCCAGTGAGCTAAACGCTCGGCATCCGCACCTTCATCCAGTGGTGTGTATAGTTACTGCATCAGCGGCAGAATGTGTGATAAATATAGTGGATCCTGGGCTCTGCCAAAAAGCTCAAAAGTGTCAGGGCACAGCTCCACCTCCATGCACTGATGTGTAATCACTGTTGCTGGCTGGATTCACATCGCACACAATCATTCTCAAACAGAACTAATAGCCACTGACAATAATTGCTCGGGCTGAACGATAAATGAATGAAATCTGAATTTGAGACGTCCGGCGCCGAGAATGAGAACAAATCTATGGGCAGTTGAGTGCCTCGCTGTGTGCCTGTGGGAGCACAGAGTGTTGTTGTTGTGCGTGTGTGTGTGTGTGTGTGCGTGTGCAAGTGAGTTAGTGTTTGAGAATAGATGGCTGGCTGATGGTGTTAACATTACAGCTGCCATGTGTTTATTTTCCAGAATGCTGGTGCGTGGCGTCTCGGTCATCTCCGCATGCTTTAACAGTCCCT
The DNA here is from genome assembly GCF_040956055.1 of Brachionichthys hirsutus. NCBI lineage: Eukaryota > Metazoa > Chordata > Actinopteri > Lophiiformes > Brachionichthyidae > Brachionichthys > Brachionichthys hirsutus. Next base: position 46,894 of record NW_027180538.1, on the reverse strand, counting down.
TTCCATCCATTCACAGCCTGTGTGTGTGTGTGTGTGTGTAGAGTGCGTGTCTGTTGTAGGAGGATATGCAAGTATTTCACCTTCAAGTGTGTGTGGAATGTGGACAATAATGTGTATTTGTGTGACATCTGTGACAATAATGTATTTCTATGTGTGTGTAAGTCCCTGCGTTGTGTTGTGGGTCTCTGTGTGATTAGCTTCCCATTAGCTAAGCCACATATATCACCCATTTGTGGCTCCAGGCCTCTTCTGTACTATCTCACTGGACAAACATGCTGTCAGCTTACCGCCCCCCACCCCCCCCCCCCCCCCCACCCCACCCCACCTACACACACACACCCATTATCTCAGATCCCAGCAGCGATTAGGTAGCTATCACACCGTATGATTATTGTGTGTATTGCAAAGCCATTTGGTGAAACGCAGGGACACAAATGACCCTAAATTACTGCCTGAAAAGGCGGCATTACCACATCTTAAGCAGCTGCTTCACTCACTTGCATCGTCTGAGTTCATTTTCCTATGATAATCTAATGCACAGAACCAGAGTCATGCCTAGAAGGTCAAAAGATCAGGAGGTAATTGATTTCAACTTCACTCAAAACATGACAGGCAGTCTCTGTCCTAAAGCAGTGAAGGTGTCAGCCTTAAACAGTGAAATCTAAAAGAATGGCTTAAAAGAGGGTTGTTAAACGCAGCTATGGAGTACAATTAAGTCACTGTACCGCTTCCTAGTTGAACACAAAGTTTTAAAGGAGGATGGATTCCAGATTGATCAATTGTTCCTAAACTCCATTTTAAATCTTCTGAACAAATCAACCTCCTCTGTCTATATTGAATATTTCTGCATGTCGCATGCCGTACCAAGTGACATGTCCATAATGGTGAGTAGTTCCTCTCTCCTTGCCATTGTTAGCCCATCCCCACGTTCCAGGGGCTGAGGTTGGTGAACAAATGAGAATGATCTGGAGGCGGGGCGTGGGTGCATGGAAAACTCTGAGCCCTTGTAGTGGGACCGCGGCTGCGGCAGCAGCTTTGCCTTTCTTTGCTCCGCTTCACCTGCTATCTGTCCATCACTGCATTGTGTGGCGGCACACTGTAGTAAGAGCTCTCCAGCTCACACCATCACAGGACTGTGCTCACGACAGCCATTACAATGTCGCAGACCAAACTGTAACTACCGCATCGGCTCTTAAACCACTGCCAGACACTGTACAGGAGCTATTACAGGTAACAATACGATCAATTTTGCTCCAGCGCAACGTTGAAAGGGAGATAATTTATTTGGGCTGCAGTATCTATGCCTAAATGGGTAGATTCAGGGTTCAAACGCACAAATAGATGAATAATAAAAGAAAGAAACCTTCTTTTTTAACATGAAATAAAGTTCCTTGTCTTAAAGATGATATGAGGTACACACACAAGTATGGCCTATTAAAAATCCTCTCTCTCACTCTCTCTCACACACACAACTTCCCGTGCTCCAGCTGTGTTGTAAGAAGTCGGGGCCACACCGGTAATCTGACTGAGATAGAAGTTAGTGAATCGGTATCCATTACAGGATGTCACACCCATGCATTTTAAACCCATCGCGTCCCCTTACCGTCCACCTTTTAGAGGTGGTTTCAAGATGACCTTCCTTCAAGCATACAACACAAGAGGCATGGTTTTTTCACCAAACCCCTACATAGATGTTTGGGTCCCTCAGCTCACACACCTCCATAAAGCAGACTGGGATTCTGTAGAAAATTCCCAAAGTTCATACAGTGAAACTAAAACTGTGCGAGTTTGCTGTATTTAACAACATTCTGCAACACCTCACATGCATCTGTGTTTGAGCTTCAATGCCGTGGGATCAGCAGCTCTAACTCGACATATTCCGTCAGGAAGCTATGACACAGAGGAGCGCAAAGCAGCACCATCAGTTTGAAACAGTGAGTCAGCTCTAGCAACTTCTGCTTCTCTTTTCAGAAAAATGCCCTTATTTTGAAATGTCTCAATTGGCTTTACACAAAGATATTGGTTTTGATTTCCTTAGCACTTAGTCGCTGTAAAAAGACTTAACTTTCTAAACATTTTTAATGCATCCTTTTCATCATGGATGTACGGCCTATTGATTGTCCAAATCAGACAACACTCAACATTGAGAGTTGACAACTGGTCATTTCATTTGCCATTGGGACAGTTTTCTGTCCTTGTGTGAAGAAAACATCGTCTCAGTGAAAAATGAAATCATCAAGCAGGTGTTCAGTGAAACACACACAGTGAGAGAGAGAGAGAGAGAGAGCGAGAGAGAGAGAGATGCCTGGCCACCAGCTTTATGAAAACCAAAACAGATCCCTGTGAAATGTTTAAAGGCAGTACAACTCAAATGAGCCAGGAATCCTTACGCTTAATACTGGGTAAGTGTTTGCATGATATTTCAGGCAAAACCTTAAAGTCTGCCGACAGCAACAGAGTCTCATTAGAGGCAGTGATAAAAACAAAGCAACTGGCAGAGCTTTGTCTGTGAAAGCTGATACAGCAGTGGTTAATTCCACCAAGGACAATGAAATGTAAGCTATCACGCTCACTCCTCACTTCCCAGAACTCACATTGAAGGCTGCAGCCTGGCGTAGGTGGAAGGTCACAGAAGATCTGTGTGTGTGTGTGTGTGTGTGATTTATTTAAGTGTGCGATTTCTTATTCTTTCATCTCTCTTAAGAACAAAGAACACGCCGTCCTTTACTCCTTACCGAACGACAATTGCCTTGCCGTAGGAAAACGCTGACCTTCAAACAGACATAACACCTCTGCTGTCTACTGACTGCCTAAAGCCTGTAATGACTCCAGCTCACCTGTGACGAAAGGGCCAGGAAACACTAGCTGGCGAAGTCTAGACTTCCACACACTCGACAAAGCGGCCATGAGCTGAGAGTGGGAAGGAATAGGGTCAGTAATACAGTTGGGAGGAGGCAGCTATAGAGGATGACATTGAGGCACAAAGTGCACTGAATGAATTCCGTTCTCACTTACGGCTCCATCTTTTCCTTAATATGATTTTCGAGGCAACAAATATTTGTTGGAGTCGCAGATGAATCTACGGCCAGGACAATCAATCCTCTCTGTATCAACCAATGAATGAGCATATTTCTGGCCTAATCATCTACGAGTCGACCAATAAATGAGGATGATGCTAAAAAAAAAAGCCTGAGGAGAAATGCTATTTGAATACAGTTGTAACTTCATTTGGAGCTGCTTGTGCACACACAGTTCAACTGCAATGACTTAATTGCATTTAGGGGGGGGGGGGTGATGCACTCAAGGTGCTTACGATCTTGGCATTTTATTGAAGCCAATCTTTCTCAGTTGATATGGATACAGGAGTAATGGTGAAAAAAATAATAACCCAAAGCTGCTTGTGTTCATCTTTTGACTTGAGAGCCTGGAATTTTCTTCATCAAGAAATCTACATTTTAATTTTTTTTTCTCTCAAAATCAAAAAGCACTCGGCTATAGCAGCAATGATGGATGAAGTCTGGAGACATCTGCTCTCAGATAATTAATCGGTGAACACTCCCATCTCAGATCAAGGTGGCAGATTAAAGTTTCACTGGTGTGTAAAGGGAATGATATACATGAAGTCATGGTCTGTGGCCCTATGCGACTGTTGCTGCAGAACAAAAGTGCCTGGGCTGTTTATTAACTGCTTCATAAATGAAACATGCTTATACACAGAAACCTTGCAATAAGTGCCATTATGCCACCTTTGTGTTTTTAGAGGTGAAGCACCCAACGCTAACACTCTAGCATATGCCACTCTGAGATTTTTGAATCGCATTCCAGTCCGTGTGTCCAGTCCTGCCGTCTCAATATTTTTTTTAAACAGAGGTAGATTCAGCTGTGCAACAGTCACACCTTCAACAGGCAGTGTAAAAGTGATTAAAGTGTAAAGGACTCACAAGGGGGAAAAAATGGCAACGATCCAACGGCATGTCAGATTTCACAAATGCCTGTATCTTTAGCAGCTGTTCTGTAGCGCCGTAGACAGAAAAGTCACCGTTGACATGAGTCTAAAACACACAAAGCAATTTTTCTTATGTTTCTGTGCATTTAAACAATGTAAAAAGCTTAAATATTGACGCCATTCAAAAAGACTGGGCTTTCAAACTTAAAAACCTTTTGCTGAGCGTGGAGAGTAAATTCAAAGAGGGCAACATAGCATGGGCTCTATAGGAAAGCTGACTCAAATGGTGACAATGACAGGAAAGATGGACGAGAAGGAGGGGAAGACTCGTACCCAGAGGTCGCAAGATGACCTTAGCACATAGCGCGCTGAAAATGAGGTATGAGACATTTTCTGGCTTAATGTCAGGAATCCCAGCTGAAACAATTTAATCCCCACTGACTCGGAACAGACCAACAATAAAGAAGAACCGAACAGAAGAATATCGGAATGTACAGACTAATTTAACAAAAACTGTTCAAGCCTGTATTCTCTATTCTATGTAAAATCCCACATTCCCTATTGATGAAATTCTTCAGTGTTTAATCTTGATAATAAATTAATACATTTTCACATGGATGTGCTTTGGTTAATTCAACGTATGTGAAGGAAGCAGAAGAGGCAGGGAGTCAACCCCTATTGACACACGTCAGAGCAGCAAACACAACAGACTATTACATCTGACACGATCTCTGTCCAACACCTCGCCAATCACGCCACGCAGACCAAACATGGTCACAGGCAAAGCAGCTGATGCAGCGAACAGCAACAATGTCGCTCCATGATAAAACATCGCTGTCGGAAAACAGCAATGGCACTGGAGAAATCTAAGACAAAGTGATCAAATAATCAATAACTTTTGAATTGTCCATTAAAATCTGGCATCAAATATCAAAGAGTTTGTTCTTGATTTCATAGTGCTTATGAAATGACGATTTGCCTCAATGTTATTTTTATCAATGTAACAAAAAGAATCTCACCATTTGACAGTTGGAAAATAAAATTAAGAAAGCTCCAAAACTATCTCTAGTGCAAGTTGTTGTTGTTTTTTTGTCTATTCTGCTGTGAAGAATAAAATTTAACAGAAAATTCTACATTTGTACATCTTATGTCAAGCATCCTGTCTTCATCATGTGCTATCCATTTGGAGTGTCACCATATGGAGCTTATAGACAACAACTGTAAAACGTGCATCCTTCCAAGTGTAAAAATAAAGGTCGAGATCAGAACCAGAGCAGAAAGAAGTTTTGCAGTAACTCACCATTTGCTTGCGCATGAAGGGAGAACAGTCCAAGCAGCAGCAGAGGACTCCGGCTCCAGAGACAGAGACAGAGACAGAGACAGCGCTTCAGCCTTCCTCCCTGCGCTGGCATGGTAGAGTCTGCTGCTCCACTCCTCTCCTCTCCCCTCTTTAGGGCACTCCACACGACAGGGTTCACCACTCACACACTTCCTCTCCCTCTGAGTGTGTGTATGTTTGTGTGTGAGAGAGAGAGCGATGGGGAGGGAGAGTCCAGGGCATGCAAGCCCCTGTGTGTGTCTGTGTGAGAAAGTCCACACCACACGAAACACGCCGGCAGCAGCAGTTGCAGTTTATTGTCCTCCGACTTGGACCGATACACAAGCAGCCCAGCTGAGAAAGAGAGAGAGAGGGAGACAGAGGGGGGGGGGGGATCAAAAAAAAGAAGAAGGGGGAGTTACTTCACTTGCCTGGTGGGGAGTGTTAACCCACTCATAGGGAGGGAGGACAAAGTGGAACGAAAACGGGGGCAGGGAGCAGACAGGAGCGAGGCTTTGCAAAAAAGTAGGAGGAGGGTGAGGACTGAGGAGGATATTGAAAACAAGCAGCGGGATCTGAAGGAAGCGGCTTGAAAGCTGCCTCCCTTCTTCATTTTCAGTTGGTCAGTTCTGTACATGCAACAACTATTGCCCATCTGATCATCGTGCTTCCTCAATGAGTAATGGGAACTGTTGCTCGACCGAGTCAAGTGTCACAGCAGCATTACACAGTCACCTTTTAACTAAAAATAATAATAATTTTACTGTCTTCTTAATCGTCGAATACATTTTTTCCATTATTAGCGAATCAATTCTTCAGTTATGGCCAAATACACGCTTTGTGAGATCACAGAGAGCTTGAAGGTCAACCCCCCCTCCTAAATTGGAATTTGAGCATCCTTGAGTCCAGTTTGAATTTGGCTTTTTCTCTCTTTGAAGTCTTAAGAGCTTTTCTCCAGGTGGCACATAGATATCATGCTCAAGAGAATGGAAAACTTAAAACCTAATTAGAGAATGCTAAGGCCTGAGGTATAAAATGACTGGTTAAAAGTGATGAGGCTAATGCCACAGCCACAATCAGGTTATCAATCATCTTACCGGTACTTTACATGACCACAGTTGGCCGTGATTGGTTATACATCAGGACATCCTAAATGTGGATATTTAACCTGCATATGTCAAAGCCACCATTCTCAAGTGACAACATTGTTAAAAAAGCCATTGTGAATGGAATCACCAGCAGCCCAAGTGGCATAAGTCATTTTGAGCAAGAGCCTACTTCAAGTACCCTAAAACAGAGCGGCGTTCAACTCATTTTGTTGAGGACCTAATCTGGTCTTATGTCTGCAGACTGGAGGGGGGAACATGCAAAACAAGAGTTCAAGACAAAATGGATCAAACGTTTGCCGGACTGCTCTTTCCAGCTTTCTCTGGGGATGCCAAGAGCATTTTTACTGTCGCATTTTTACCTAAAAAAAACAATTTGCACTCCAAAGTAACTCAGCAATACCTCTATCTGGTTGCTGGTGTGCTGCTAACAAATCAGGTACTGGATGGCAAAGGCACTTTAAAGAAGCCATTAGCGATTACATCACCCTTGCCTGCAGCTTTTATACTAATAAATAAATGGCTTGAGACACTAATAGACCATTTCCTTTTCAGAGCTATCCTGTTGCCTGTGAGGCATTTACTATAGTGTGTGTTTGTGCTTGTGGGTGTGTGGGTGTGTGTTGAGAGCACATTGCTTTTAGCAAAAAGCATTACAGACCCGAAACAACACTAAATTAGAGGGTATCCCACCAAACAAATGTTAATTTTCAACAGGCAGGGCAAGTAGCTTCTGTTTCCTCTTTTGTAGTCACCACTGTTCTTTTCTCCCTCTCGCTCATTTCTGTTGTTCATCAACGATAAACGGGAGAAAAAAAAGTTCATTCCCTATTCTTCTTTTTCCTCTCATTCTTTTCTTTTAGTATGAAAGATGTTTGGAGAAGCCACTCGGGCAACTTGAGCAGCATGCACAGCAAAAATGAATAAGTATGCCAAAAGATACCGAGCAGTACACAGCCTCTTTGGTTACTTGGTGAATGCTTGTCACAACATGGGAACCTATCAAGATGGATATGCAGTGAAGCCAGTGTGATGTAGGTTGTAACACACAATTGACTTGGTTTTCAGTGTCGTTTGAGTCAGTGGTGCCCATTTACTCAGATTTCATAGTTGTGCTATGGTAAAAATAAAAACATATATGGCAACAGATTTTACACCCTCGATAGTTAGTTGATCAACTGCACAGTGAAAAATGTAAAGATGAAAATCTGAACCAACCTGAAACAAGTCCTAATATGAATACAGCATGTCTCTCACTAGAAACATTCCCTGCATTCATACATGATTCAAACTTCATGTTAGGTGGAATATATATATATATATATATATATATATATAATTATGTAAAATGGCCATTCTAGTTTCTGAAACACAGTGCTCAGATGCTGTGTTTCAGCCAGTGCTGCGGGCCAACCGGCATTTATTTCAGAATTTCATTCTCTCATAAATTCTGACAGGTTGTCATAACACAACAATTTCTCATGTCAGCAGCTTTCAGCATCAACATTCAAAAGAAAGTTGGGTTTGCTTTAGTTGAATGTCACAGAGGTTGAGGAGTTATGAAAACACATTTACTTTCTGATATCTGAAATCTGGATATGAATGATACATCTAAAGATCTGGGGAGTTTTCTTCATCTTTTCGTCTTCATTGTTAACCAGTGAAACATATCCCTGCAGCCCTGACAAAAAAACTAAAAATAAATACATTAATCTGAGCAAATGTGCAAGAATATGATCTCTTTCATTTTAGCAGTCAGTTAAAAATAAATATCTAAAATCATTTTAATGAAAATGAACCTCAGTTTCTTTTAGAAGAGATGTTGTTGTCATGGAAATGAGGAAAAATATGAATATAAGAAGAGAAAATACAGTATGCATATACATGTACATATACAACTTAATGTATTCATTAAACTGCGTATCCTCTTTAGGGTCACAGAGGAGTTGTAGCGATCCCATCTGACATTGGGCGGGAGGTGGGGTACAACCTGGACAAGTCGCCAGTTCTTAAGTGTTGCAAATCTCAAGTTACCTGAAAGCATTCTACAAATGTATATGCAAATATTGAGAAAGTTTTATTTTGTATTGCATTTAGCTGATTAAGAAAATATTCATGAGGGAAATAAGCAATTTCATTAACGAGGTTAAGGTTTAAAGGGCATCAAAATCTGTTTACAGGTACTGAGGAATAAAAACGCAGAAGCAAAAAAACGTGATCAGAGATTACACTCTGAAATAAAAAGGACAGCCTTGAGTGTTATCAGTTGAGGCATCTCATACATTTATAGCCCACTCATCCAAGATAAATGAGCAAATTAGCTAGTATACACATAATAGTAGCTAGTTTGTGAAGTTTAGAAATACTGTATGTTCAAGACATAAAATAATGAATGGATGTATCAATATCAATATTCTCCCAGAATTTCCAGTTTGGGGGGGGGGGATCACATTTTTTTCTTTTAAAATTGTGATTCTAAGATTTGTACATTTCACTCATCCATTCATTAATTCATTCGAGTCAAACAATGTTTTATAGGAGCAATATTAGTGACAGTTTCCCAGGACACGTTAATATGAAATGAGTGCCCGAGGACTGTTTCAAATGAAATCAAAACAATCAAACCTCTAAAATCCAGGTATTCACAAGATGTAACAAATAACAAGCAGACAATTTTACACAAGGATATTTTTGATGACAAACCCCATGGATTATTGATTAACAATCAAAATAATAAAAAATAAAAAAATCTATTCAAGGTTTCCTTCATTGCCAGAGGATTTAAAGTCTACCTTTCCTTTTCCTGTTTGGCTTTTAGAAGCATTTATTACTGTATTTGATGTGTGAGCTGAGAAAGAGATGGGGGATTAAGTGCATTTTAGAGGCACAGCAGCTCATCTGTTAATTCCTGCCTATTCTCTTCACCATGAGTTTAAACTAACAAGCAAATTAACATAATCTGCTTTGGCCCGGTCGATTCCCTCCTATTCATCTGCGCATTTACATAGAAATCCTTTCTGCCTGAATGCTCCATGTCTCATTCTAAGAACGGAGACAACATTGATGGAGCGCTGTAGATGTGTGAGAGAACAGTTCCTCTTTGTACTAACATCCATTTGGACTTTTAAATTCTGTTCTCAGAGCCTATTAGCAAGGAGCAGCACTAGTCTTGTCAAAAAGTAACATAGCAGGACTCCTCCAAGGAAAAGAGATGAGCAGAAAACGAGTGTTAAAACATAGAATGGGCAGCGGCGTATGGACAAAGCGGTGACAGAAGAAGTCTTTCAGCCTCACCTCTGACCTCAATACTCATTTGTTCTTGATTAACCTTTGACCTTTAAGGAAAATCCCTGCAACACTGCAACAGGATCCTTTCATACAGACATGCATGAAATGAAATTAAAGTGAAATGAGCTAGAAGGAAAAGGGCTGGTTCTGCTTACGTCACGGACATTTTTATCAGACAGGGTGGCTACTGTAAAAAGTGAGGGTCAATCTTGAGCTACAATAACTAAGTTCACATTTTATGTGTAAAAATAAATAAATAATAATGTGTTCAAGATGCTTCAATGACACAGATTCAAATTTCTGTCAGTTAGTCAAGAACAAATGTATCATTTCTCTTTTTCTTAGATGAGAACAGAAACACACCCACGTATACACAACCACATTTAGATTACATCACCTCCTTAAAGCAGTTTTATGGAACACGTCTCTTTGGAAAGGGTTTTGCAGATAGAGAGAAAATAGTTATTGTGGCCAGCATAACGCCGCACACACGCATGCACACGCACACACACACGCACACACACAGACACACAAAGGTAGGTGTCAAACCAAACTCAATGAAGGTCTAATGATAGACTTGGAATGGCTTTTACAGCTTGTTTTTGTCATTGTGAAACTGCTCACTGTATCAGTTTACAACAGCCATAAAACCATTGACGGACCGGCAGGGTTGGAGCACAAAACAACCAAAAGGAGGACTGAGACAGGATGAGACATTTCACCTCTGTAATAATAATACAATAAATATTACAAATATTCTCAATTGCTTTATTGTATATATAAAATAAATGACGAGCTTCCCCTGTCTGGCAAATAGGGTGTTGCTGGTGTCCTACTTTACTCTGAGGTGCATAATTGGCAAAATAAAACCATAAATTAAAGTCTCAGATGTGCTTTTAGCATCTGGAGTGTCATAAATAAATGATTAAGTGGCTCATTACATCCAACACAGTCAGTTCAACAACTACGGGTGAATGAAGGGAAACGCTCGAGTGTTTCTAAAAAGAATTAGTCTGCATGAAAAGTCTTGAGGCAGCCAAACCAGTCTGACCCCCTGTGAAGAGCGTCAGGGTTGTTTCTGGAGGAAGTCAATGACCACAAGGTCAAGGAATGTTGAAAATCTCCTGTTGAGGTTACAGAACAGTGGGCAGAAGACAGGCGAGTCGTGTGGAAGCTCCCTCCTGAGGGGGAGCTGAGACAGCAGCGATGTCCCACCTGCTATGTGGGATCTCCGCCTGCCTATTTTTCTGTTTCATAAATATGCAACAGCTTGCTAAATATCCGAGGATCCACAACCTCCGGCCACCTTACCTGTGTTTCCATCTGTCACACAAAAATATCTGAGGTAGCTGACAGGAGTTTGCTGTAACTTTGTTTATCTGCCTCTAATATAGGACTAATATTTCATAAACAGATTGTAACTGGATAAATAAATAAGAAAAAGCCTGAATTTCCCTTATGAAGTGTTTTTTGGGCTAAGAATCAACCATGCATGGGGGTTTGACGAGAGGATGAAGAAGCCTCAAAGAAAAGAACCTTGGTGAAGCAGGCCATTTTTTCCCCCTGTCAATCAAAACATGCACGTATAATTTAAATGTATTTGGAATACAGAACAAAACGCTCTTTATACATATAGACTAAGCGCAAGCAATGAGCGTCATAAATAGCTCAATAGTTCAATCCACTATGAGGAAGAGGTACTTCCTGTCATGAGGGGAAATAACATTAGGGGTGTTTATGCTTCGTCGTCACTAAAGCGTTTGGTCCTTTATGCTTCTTCAGATAAAACATATCAGCTTTCAAATGGAGGGACTGTTTGTTCCTGTGTTGCCTCAAGGACACTGATTTACAAGCATGGCATTCTGTCTTTTTAAATCAACTATTTAACTTTAATTTGTCCACAATAAGTGGGGAGGACCACCTATTAAAAGAGCTGCAAATGCTCCTGTGGCTGATGACAACTGCTCCTACAGCCAAGAATAGCGTAGCCCAATAAAAATGTTCTGTATCTGCAATGTTCCTACTCACCGTCGCTTCCTCCCACTCTCATTCGCTAAGATACACATCTACCAAATGTAAGCTCTTTCAATTGGAGGATAATTCCTTCCTGGTGACCGTGTTTAATTTAATATTTAACCCAATTTTTAATGTAGATTAAATCTTTACAGAAGACAAATTGTTATGCAGGTTTTCATTCCGGATTTATACAGCAGTGTTCTGAATGAGAGAAGAGAAGAGAAGAGAAGAGAAGAGGCCCTGTTGTCGTGGTTGTTTAGGGCTAAACAGAGCAAGGTGACATCAGGGGCAGGAGGCTGACCTACAAACTTTCAGTAACCCCCACACCTGCATGAGCACATGGACACACAAAGACACAAAGACATGCAGTCCGATCCAGACAAACATACACACACACACACACACAACTTAATCTCACATCACTTCCCACGACACAAGATCCTCAGGACCTGCCAAGAGGACACCATTTGATCAACTGATAATACCATCTGTTGGATGACACACTGCTGCTTTGTAAATGTTCACTCTAATAGAATTGCATTCCTTATTGCCAGGAATTCAAAACAATATTTTACTGAAAACGTAAAAGGAAAGATCTGTGAGCGAGGTTATGGAGAGGGCCAGAAGGAAGGGAAGAGAAGAAGCATATGATGTGATTAAAATAGGCAAAGGAAAGAAAATAGTGATATAATGTATCTAGATAAAGATGAATGGTTACTAAAACATAAAAGAAAACAAAAAATTAGTTGTTTGCCAAGTTGCCAACCTTTAAATTAAAACCTCTTTTTTTCTTTCCACAATCTACAATAGGATTGATTCAAGTTTATTAAATTAAAAAGTGTTTTCTGCTGGCATTGATCTCAACTAGAAAGCCTGTAATCGCATTTGGATGCATACTGGAAGCCAGTGTTGGGTTTATTACAGTAATGTCATAACTTTTACATTACAGTTAAGGCACCCAATAATGCTCTCACACATCGACATTTGAGTGTTGACTGCTGCGCTGTCTAAAATGTGAGCTAGACAGCGAGTTAAATCAAATTAGAAGAAATACCAAACAACTTCCAGTAAATGGAAAAAGTTTCTTTTTTTTTTTTTTCTTTTATAGCACGTTTTGGAGATAAGGTCAGAGAGACCAGACTTCAATGGTTTGGACATGTCCAGAGGAGAGACAGGGACTATATCGGTAGAAGGATTCTGAGGATGGAGCTGCCAGGGAACAGGGCTAGAGGTCGACCCAGGAGAAGATACATGGACGTAGTGAGGGAGGACATGAGAGTGGCTGGTGTTGGGGAGGACGATGCAAAGGACAGGGTGAAGTGGAGAACGTTGATTTGCTGTGGCGACCCCTCAGGGGACAAACCGAAAGTACGGTAGTAGTTGTAGATATAGTAGCTACAAATGAAAAAATTATTTTGTGCCTCCAGTTTGGCTGTTGAGGGGCATGGCTGACCTCTAAAGGTCCATTGTTACATTGATTTGCATTAAAGACATGTGTCTGTCCATGTTTGGGTTCATTGCAGACATGAGTCAAGCAAGGAATGACAAATATGTACAGCAACAACAGGAAAACAAAAGAAAAATGGAAATAACTCAAACAACATTCTCTACTGATGCCATTTCCATTCTTGCCAACACACAGGGAAGTATGTGAGCATTGATGGATGCATCTTTTTTCAAACTGACAGATCTATACTCGTATGTGAGTGGAGAATAAAGGAACAGATTGATACGAATGTTGCCAATACATTTGTGTATCTGATCAGTAACGGACATGAACATTCCTTCTGCCAGTTGTCTTCCACCCTTCGTATATCGACCCAACTCTACTGAATGGTGTCATTCTGAGTAAAATGGTCTCAAAATAATTTTGGATTTCTGTTTTTTTGGATGAAAAATGTGTCTCGAGTAACTTAAAAAGTCCTACAATAATGTTAGGTACATCTTGGCTGATCTCATGCAGATTCTGATGTTAACAAAGCTGGACAGGGCGGAGGGACCACAGGACACAGGGAGGGAGGACAGAGCCGAGCCACAAAGCTGGGTGTCAAAAGGGTGGTGGGGGGGCATGGGGGTCTGCTAGGGGTGAGTGGCACAGTGGGATAGGAGCGTGGGGAGTTCATGCCCTGCAAGGCCCTTTTCGCACTGCATAAACAAAGAGATTACAGTGAGAAGGGGCTCTGCACCGCTAACAAGCAGGGGCAGCACACACGCACACACACACACACACATAGGAATTCTACAAAATAGTACAGGCACGCAACCAAACAGACATAAAAGGCACACGCAGACACACACCGGGCAAAAATTCACACACAAACAAAAAACATGAACACAATAAACTGACAACTAACGAGGAGCATCACAACATTGTGGCGCCACCTGTCTCATCTCCAGCAATTAATGAGCTCCGGACTCCTGTGATGCTACAGCGAGGATGCAATTAGCAGGGAAAAGAAAGGGGGGAGTCATAAAATGAGGGAGGGGGGAAAACGGTTGAAGAGAAGGGGTTAGCAGAAGAGAGGGATGAATGAATCGGAGAAAAGAGATTAAAAGGAGAAAGAATATATAAAGGCAGTGAAATCAGGAGTGGAAAGGAATTATGAGTTAATACTAAACAGGAGGAGGCAGCAATAAATACAGGAAAAAAACTGATCTCCATTATCAAAAAGCAAATTATTTATCACAATCTGGATGGTTTTCAATTTTAGAACTCCCATTGTTTAACTGTTATATCACTGTTTCCCACATATCCACAGGGTGTGTGTGTGTGTGTGCGTGAATAGATAATATAATGAAAACCCTGCGTAGGACAAAATAAGGATTTCTTTACTTAAAATGATGCAACTGTTTTGCTCATAGACTGCGAGGTTGACTAACCAGTAAAAGTCTGGAGGTTTCTACAGTAAAGCAATTTCCGGACGGATTTGAACATGTTATGAAAGAAGGATGTCATCTGGGGTTTTAGATTTGAAGACATGTCTCACACACCTGCCTACCTGTCTGTCTTTTAGGGAAGGATTACACAATAACTAAACGATAGATTTTCATGAAACTTTGGTTGATCGTGCAAATTAGTTTATGATTACATATCTAATTATATATATATATAATATATATATATTTGTGTATGCCTCAGTGATATTTTAAGTTCATTAAATATGTATTTGTTGTGTGTATTTGAATGTCTGACTTTTTGTGAGTTTTTGGATTGTCTGTTTACTTTTTTGTTGGTCTTGGACTGCAGCACTATAACATTAATGCATTAAACTAAAGACAGTCTATTATTCTGCCCTTATAAACTGCTGAAGATGGAAAGTGTAGTTACTTACTATGTAATGTAGTTGTGTGGCCATCCATAGCACTGATTCTCAGTGTCTTTTTGATTATAACTAGGTATATAACTCGGGCTCACAGTGCACAAGGTAGCAATTCTGTTTGGTTCTGAAAAATCACCATGTTAACAATCTGCAGAAACTGAATAAAATCAAGCATGTCAGTCCCTTTAAATCAATTTAAATCTCATTTGATGGATAATCAGCAGCTTGAATAAATTGGTTTTCTGTGTATTGATGTTGTTGTCTGCACTGTTACTGTGTCTTTTGTATTTCCATCTTTAAAATGTGGCAATATTGTAGTATGTAATTTTTGCATGCATTGCTTTACCGGAAAAAAGAGGAGCAATTATATTTTCTGTATAACATACTTTACCTGTATTATATAAATCACAAACAAGTCACACACACTCATACACATTCACCTCTGCTGACTAGGTCCATCTCTTGCTAGGTCGGCACACACACATACAGGGCAGGTGTGGGGTCAGCAGCTTCGGTCCAGCTACCAAATATAGAGAATCCTCTATTCGGGGATCCTCGAGTTTGCAGAAGCTTCTCGTATGTCCGCCATGGACCCCTTTCTGTACTGAGAGAAACAGACATACCTGGCACACAAAACATGCATTCATTCATGCATGCACGCTCCACCAGTAGCATTGCGTACATGCATGTGATTTGTTTATTCACATGTACATGTACTGTGAACAAAACACTATAACACACACAGCAGCCCACACACACATTGTTACCCTAACTTATCATTAAGATCGCAATCCTCCTGCAACCTGCCAACATGAATGCTCACTTCCTCTCTGTTCTACCCCCCAAACCCTTCAATCGTACCATTTTTTTTTCATGTTCCTCTTCATGTTTCCCCTGCTTTCCTGAATCCCACATTCTTTCTCTCCTCTGTCTGAAGACACTATTTCACAGTCCATTCAATGTGAAACACAAGGCGTCTTCTATAGCTGAAACATAAGAATGACACTCTGACCCCTGTGGATGACCTTTGCACTCCCTGTTAACGGCTCCGACACGCAGAATCATGCCTATACAGACAATAAATATATAACCCTAACCCTAACCCTATTACATAGGTAATACTGTAAAAAGGCATACATGAATGTTTGTATGACTCAGGTGCTGAATGTGGGTTCTCTCCGGGCTCTCCGGCTTCCTCCCACCACCAAAAACATGCAATTAGATGGATTGGTTACGCTAAATTGTCTATAGGTGTGTGTGTGTGTGTGTGAATGAGTGTCTGTCTGTGTGTGGCCCTGTGATGGACTGGCAGCTTGTCCAGGGTGTACCCTGCCTCTTGCCCATTGAGTGTTGTGACAGGCTCCAGCACGACCCGCGACCCGGTAACGGACAAAGCGGTCAAGAAGATGAATGAATGAATGAATGTGGAGCATTCAGCTTTACATTAACAGGCACATGTTATATTGTCCTAGACCTAGACGCTCATCCCCGGCCATCAGCTTTATCACTCTGTCCATGGTAAAGTGTTGCTCCAGTGACTTAGTGGTGTATGACATGCCACTCAAACTCAACTTTCTTGATTTGTGAGTTTGTCTGCTCAACTAAAATTCCTCAAGCTCTCCCAGTCACTGGTCCAGCTCAGCATCAGCAACAGAGAACATATTAGGCCCTGAAATAAGAAAGCCTTTACACAACACATGCATGCAAGCAGGCACACATGCCGTTCGACCCTTCAACAAGGTAACATTTGTCTCACAAAGATGAGCATTTACATACTGTATATCAGGGATGGACACCCACTCACACACACATGTTGTGTTTTCAAATTTACATCATCATTAGTGGTGGCCAAGGCTGTCACGATCTATGTGGGACTCCCAGTAGTATTAAAAGCAATTACTGATTGAGAGATAAGGCTACGTGCATACACACACACACACGTACAGCATCTTCTGTCATTATGCATGAAAATTCTCTCAGTACAAATACACAACAAAATTATATTTACATGCATATAAGGTATGCATGTGAGCAACACACTGAAAGGGATCATTTATTTTAGCTGCTGATAAGGATACAAAAGATAACACAGGCAGCTCTGCTTCAAAGCATCGCATCAATGTTACAGAAGCCAAAGTTGTTGTTAAAAAAAAAAACATGGCGCAGACAGAAGCACACTCCCTGCACACGCTCACAGCCCACGCAAAATCCAACCCCACTGCCCCCTCCCTGTGGCTTAGAAAAATTACTGCCACCTGAAGCGTAACCCTGTCCATCATGCAGGGGCCCCCCAAAGCCCCACAGGTGTCCTTTAACATGTCCAAAGGCCCACCCCCCTTTCTCTCCATGTGGCCATTCATCTGGCTGCAGTGGAAGACAGCAAAACAAAACACATCCCCGGAGAGAAAACCTCACAGCCATGCATACACATGAATAACTCTGCAGTGAGGACACAGCTTGGTGCTTCCAAGCCATCAGCCTATTAAATGTAGATCTCACATAATGATTTCGTTCCGTACCAAACACAAACTATATCAGTATTAATGTTTGATCCATCATTTTTATTTTTTTAAATTGTAGTCCTTTAAAACTATTTAAAATGTGACTAAAACGGACCTTTGGATGCTAGTGCTGCTGCTTACAGCATTCTTTCTCTCGTTGATGACAGAGTGCTTTTTGAAGCACAAGTTCCAGAATCAGTTTTAGATGCACATATGCTCAAATATTTGTTAAACGTTTTGTGGAGGTGCGCACAAATCTTCTCACCTCTCATTGTATATGAAACAAAAAGTACCACTTCATGCAGACCAAATTTGCAATGTGAAGATATACAGAATTTGCTGTCAAAGACAACGGCCAAGAAGTGTCCTCAGCCATATTTAATTTGGGTGTAAGAGAGTGATGCGACACCCAGAAGATTATTTGTGTAAAATGGAGTGAAATGGAGCATAAGTGTTAATTTTCATGAAATAAATTGCAAATTATAGGTCAAAAGCAGCTACTCCATATTAACAGGCATGCTCAAATGATGCAGTATTAGGCATGGAAACCGCCTTGCATTGTGGTTGACAGTTCATTGGCTGCACACAGAACAATTTTGTAAAATCTTATAATAAAAACCTTTACCAAGGAGAAGATGGAAAATTAAAGAGTGCTGAAGATGGAAAAAAATGAGTTGCTCAGCACAATTATATATATATATATAAAAGAAAAAAGAAAAATATATTTTCAGATACATCTTCATCACTACATGGAACCATTAATCAGAGAGAGGCCACAAAGGCGACTGCTACACTGAATATCATCACCTACCTTGTGGAAAACAGTGGTGTCCCATTGCAGCAGTTTATTTAGGAGTCTGTTCTAGCCCAAACAGGGATTAGGACAAAACCCACTGCTCCTGTTTTTAAACCACTAAGTACTTTCTGATGCTGCTGCGGACTAGTGGGCTGGTAGCTAGTTTGTGTGTATGATAGAGAGATGTTTTGCGTGGGGGGGTGATAGAGAGAGGGGAAAAAGGAAAGAAGAAGAAGAAGAAGAAGAAAACAAAGTCTACCAATAATTTTTAATGTACTTTGCTGTTCATTTGATTGCAGATGATTTCGAGTAAAATCGTTTAGATATTTTAGGATATAGTGTGGTACTACGTTATATTCAGTACATCCATTAATGGACATTATTTTATGACTTTGTAAAATCTGTTTTTGAATACTCTTTTCCTATGTCTCATATAGAAAAGTCACTCAGTGCAATATGCTCTGTGTAACCCCTGCCAAGATAAAGTCAAACCCAGCATTGAAATAATCAATGATTTTCCTTTGTCTCTCAGGGAAAACAACAGGAGCAAAAGCCCCTATCCGTCAAAGTGAATGCACATCGTGGGTGATGCTCACAACAAATACACAACAGGAGACCCCCAGGTGAGATGGAATAGACAACCATGTGGATGCTTTTCCCATTTAAAAGTTCACAACCTCACTCTATCTGACGCGCACGCACCCATTGCATGCAGAGCTCCTCTGCTCTGCAGCATGTGAATTGTGGTAGAGCCACATTCACGTTGAAAGATGCTGTTGCCAGCACAGCTGTGTGCATCGGGATTCATACTTGCATCTCCTTCGGTGCATACATAAGTGCACACAGGTGTATGCGCGTGCTAAAGAAAACAGCTTCTCGTGTTCCAGTGGTAACAGGCTTGCTGAAACGCATGTCTCACACTCCGAGGGACCCAGGTTGCCTTTTAATACCGACGCTGTACAAAAAAGTGGCGATAAATGCGAGATATCAATTCATTCTATCAACCTGTAGATGCCAACACAAAACATGCAAAGAAACAACACATTATAAACTGTATTGATGGCCATCTGAACATGGAAGGTGTTTATTACATGCTTTGTTGCTCCTACTAGTTGTGTGAGACTCCAGATTGATCAAAATACCTTGAAATGTCGGGCTTCAAAACAAGAGAGATCATGTAACCTGCAGCACAGCAGACTGTACCCCAAGAAATGTCTCAAGTCTGTCGTGTTCCCCAAAGACATTGATAGCATCCAACTGAGTGTGAGAGCCATTTCACCCCGTCTTTAAGCACCATGTGACAAACAAGTAAACATCAACAATACCATCTGTCGGCTGAGGCGTGGTGTTCATTTAAAGCACATAAATGCAAAAGCGCAGTTAGCATCTGCCTCCCTTGTCTGAATGTCCATCCAAAGAACAAAGATGCACTAAAAAAAACGCTTAAACTCCAGATATTGGCTTTGTGCCTTGTGTGACACCATTTCTTTGGCAAAGCGCATCTGATTTTAGTCGGCGACAAATGCGATGGGAATTGCCATGGTGACAATGTCTTAAGGGTCATTGTTTTGGTACCACTTCTTTGGTAGGTGGAAATAATGTTAAAGCAAGCCACAAATACCAGTGATCCATAATGGCGAGCATAAAAAATCAGTAAACTCTACTTAATTTAAGAAAATAGCCCCACCGTTCATGGAGTCTAAGTCGATACAATACTGATGCAACTTTCAACATAGTTATAGACCTTTAAAGATACAAATGCTGACAGTCATGGGTAAACTGACCTAAGGTGTCATAATATATCCAAATGGAAATATGAATGGATCGTCAAGCTACACATTTCACATAGAACATGGTTCTCATAGTGTGCAGATAAGATAAACCCTTTATCCTGGACCTTAGTCATATCATTATAACTCACACTAAAATATTTGGTCTTGTGTTAATGTTTGCTTTTTACATGATAATTATTTCGCTCTTACCTGAAAAGGAGGGAGGCTTTAAGTGGAGTTTCACAGATGGTGCCGGTCGCACAGTTCTGCTGTCTCTGCAAACAAAAATACACATAATACAGTAAAATAATAAAAATAAAACCAAAGGCACCGGAACAGAAACGCATAATCTAATGATGATGCAAAAGGCATGGATTTGAAGCCCGTCTTCCCCTTATTCCTATTATGAACTTTCTCCTTATAATTTTAACTTGCAATGAAACTGCTATTGTGGCATCACACAGTAATTCATCAAGTAAGGATGACTCCTGAAATTCATATAAAATCATTGAACCAGCTCTCTACCTCTACAGCTACTAAATAAAATATAAATTATGTAATTAAAAAAATCCTTATGTAATGCAACCCAAAAAAATGTGTGTCAATGATGGCTCATTTTATTAGATTTGTGATTGGAGCATCAGGTTGTGCAGATTCCCGTCTGCAGAGCTGGAACATTAAACTCAAATAAAGATTCTTTGTATAAACATGACAGTCTGGGCGGGTCTACGTATTCATCCCTATGAAAACACAGCCTCCAAAACGCTGTAAGTCACACTCGATTCATTTCACACAACGTTGCGTTTTATTGCCACCCAATAAACCACTCCAGCTGTGTGCAGATGTGTGTGTGTCTCTGGGGTGTGTGTCTGTCTGTGGCATTTTCTACATGTGTGTTATCCCCCATGGTCAGAACCGCCATTAGACAAAGAGGTCAATTCATATTACTTGTTAAAAAGGCCAGAGTGTTCATAAATCAAAGTTCTACAAACCTAAATATATCCCTAAAACCACCGCCAATAGACAACAGACAATTTGGCAATTGCTGCAGGCAAAATGATATGTGTTTAGATATTTTATTTTAGATAAAATACAGCCTGGAAAAATAAAACAACTCAAACCCATCCCTCTGGAAACTCTTCTGCATTTAATGACATGACATTTTGTTTGCTGTCAGACTGAACAAATTGTGATCATTGATTTACGCCAATTCTGAATGATCATAAATGATTGTATTTTGCTATGCTAGAGAGATAACACAGCAGAGGCTCCAGTCCGAAAGTTGTTTATGCCATATGTTCTCAAACAAAATAATCTGAGGGGCAAAATAACCCACACGATGATATTTAAGAGCCTCTTCACAAAGCGAAAGATTAAAAGAGCCAAATTCACTGTTGCACATTTCACTAATAATACTCAAAATCTGATGGGCAGAGCACACATCAACCCCCGGGGTGTGTGTGCGCACACCTCAGCTCAAAGACAAGCCAGAAAGCAGTTGTTTTAGGAAAATGAAATGACCTCGATCCATCCACACGCTCCACATCTGATCTGAGGTATGCGGGGAGCTGAAAGTGCCACTGCAGGTGTCAGTTTACAGTCTGGCCTTCAGGTATCAAAAACAGGCGTGCTGTGGCAAGACAGTCCGGCAGAGCGCCAGACAGTGGGTTGTTTCTAGAAAACATCAGTGAAGCGGATTACAGCCGAAATTCCTTCAATCAGCGACTTCCTACAAGCTGTCATTTGTTGTCTCTGCTTCACAATAGGCACTCAAAACATCAGAGAAGAAAGTGGTGTTGAGTGGAAACACATTTGACAATATATTCTGTAGACACACAGAATCCATGATGATCTCATTAGACTCTGAGTGCGATTTTCCATCTTGGTAACGCCTACAAAGGAAGTAAAGTCTGTGTGAATGCAAGGTGGAAACTCAGGACGTGTTTGTGATGCCTAAGCATTTTAATGTGTGGAAGCAAACCTGGAAGACTCTAAAAGCGACCAGGAGCATTTATCAGTTAAATCAAGTGCCACATTGGAGAGTTGGTCAAATGTCTGGCAGATTTGTTTGATCCAATCGGAAATCTTCATGCAACAGGGAAAACAAATAACTGTTTATCACGTTAATTCAATCTTTACAAAGCGTAACACATCACACTAGAGGCCGAAGCAGCTGTGTTAAAGGAGGCGCTTGGTCTGATTGCAGAATGACAACAAAATGCTTAAAAGCTACATTAATTTCATTCTACCTTCACGTGGCCTCTTCGTCATACACAATGGAGCCATGAAACACGTGAAAACAATGCAGCATGTTTCTCGGTGGTGTAACGTTGCAGAATCATTGCAGAGGAACAAGATCGCAAAACCTGGTGGTTCCACGTGGTTCTTCTGCTGTTTGCTGGCTGTGTGTGTGAATAGGCCTGGTGGGAATGGGCAAGAAGAATGGCTGCAGCATCAGCATGTTCAATGGAACTGTGTTTTAAGCAACACTTTTTAAAAGATCTATTCTGATCTTAGAGCATTCTAAGAGCCGACATACCACCCACCCCTCACTGCCTGCGGTGCCATCCAGTAATACAGAGCGACCATAGAGCGTTTAGAAAACCATTAAAAGAAAACACATGATCAAATTCCTGTCAGGCTGCAAATAGCCAAACGCCTGAACAGAAGATGGATTCATACTTACGGGCAATGTGGCAATCACTCAGCGGCCTGCTCTGAAGCACTTCTGTTAGCTGGACTCTCCCTTTCTCACAAGCACACATGCATCCAGGAACACACACATGCGCCCCACCCACATTGTCAAACATCTGATCTACAGCAATCCAATGTGAAAATGTCTCACACACAAATTAATACAAATTTCAACCGGCTACAGTGTGGACCTGGACAGTCTGCTTTCTATACTTGTTAAGTTTTACACATTGTCTGTTTTACGCATTTAGACAAAGGCAGAAGTAGCTGTTTTCACAGTGATCTGCTGTGGATGAAATTGCAAACCAAACCAGCCACTTGATTTACAGGCCAGAGTCTCCTCCAGAAGCAAAACGGCTACTCCCAACCTCAACTTCAGAGCTGGATAAGATCAGTTAACTGTTTGGATGTCGTCCATTTCATGCACTTACATATACGATAATAATCACAAAGATGTTAAATAATGATAAATAATTTAATCTATAACAATTAAACAACACACTTTTGTATTCTAGAGCTGAGTGGGGGATTGTACTATTTCTACTCAACAAACATCAAACAATCAAATTATAAGAGAGAGTCCGGGATTAAAATGACTACGCCATGAGTAGGTTTTATACGATTACAACACTCAGGAGGAAATTCTGATAGAAAGCAGAATGCATAAAGAAAAGAACAAGACTGCATTGAGGAAATTATATGAACTTTATCCACTTGTAAATATCAGCAAAATATTTCACCCAACTAGAAAAGACTGCTCACGTGCAAAGATTGTTGAATTTCCAGTTAATATTTCCAGACAGATTTATAAACCCTTTTGTTATTATTATTATTATGTGGAAAATATTATTATTTTCTGGGATTATCTAGGAGTCCATGGTATAACAAAACAACAAAACCAGCAGCACAAAACAGAGAGCTTTAATTCCCGAGGACAAACACCATAGTACGCATGCCGCCTGACCTCAGATGAACTTATGCACCGGAATCATCTTTAAAACTCACGTAGATAATGTGTTTCAATAACAGACGGAAGATATTACGTGTGTGTGTGGGGGGGGGGGGGGGGGGGGATAAATGTTCTAAAATGTAACTTGTTTCCTAGTTCCAATCCTGACAGATGTTAGATCATATCTCCTGTTTACATGTTTGATTTTAGTCCATGTTTCTGAAACTATAGCGATATTTATAAGGCTACACCTGCTGGAATGCATTCACTTGCTGTGTTTGCGAAGGGTTGATTGTCACGCCGACATCGGTGACGTCATGAAGTGTTTCCCCAGAAAACACCCCGGGTGTAAAGTACAGTAAAGAATAATGAGTGGGTTAGCACTGTGCTAGTGTGCACAGTGGGTTGTTTGTTTTTTTTTTGCACATTGCATTTTAAGAGGTGTCTGAGATACAGAGCAGACGTTTGACAAATATGACTCACCCTGGTTGTGTTGACTGCTCAGTTTGTACGTCCTCTACCCGGAAACACATCATCTGTGCACCTGAAAGGTTACCAAATTCTTTCCAACTGTTTGGTCTGGAACCTTTCTTTTTCACCAAAACACTGTGGTGAAATGTGCTGTGCAAAAAACAAACTGTATAAGTGACAAAGCAAGGGAGACAGTGTGTGTCCCTTTTTGAACTTTGGATCAGTGTCCTCGTTGCTGACGGATGGACCACGTTTGGAAGATCAAAACGGTTGAAACCTGAAGCACGGCAGCAATTATCCAACATCACTCCTCTTTCTGCGTTCTTTGCTTTCATTACACAAAAACAACAAACACACACAGACACTCAACACCGCTGAGAAGTGGGCCCACCTTTTACATCACATGCTACAATCCAGGGAATTACTCTCTCATGTCTCCGATCAGTGAGGATGCTTGTTTTTGGAGGATTTCTGTGTAGCTTAGGTTGACAAAGTTCAAGTTGTGTGTGTGTGTGTGTGTACGTGCACGTACACAATACACTTCTCTTCATCACATCTTTGCTCACTAACACAATGTTGATTTCATTACATGTCCAGTTGCTATTTCAAATTAAGCTTTCACTGTTAAGTTGGAACATCTTTTTAACAACTCTTCAGCTGTATTTAGCATAAAATGTTCCACCACAACGTGGTAAAAATAAATTATTTTTAATGAAGGAAAATAATTATTAACTGCAATTGTTGTAGGTCTATGTGGATCATTCATTGTGCGACTGGTAAAAAAAAAAGATATAATAATTGCAATTTAGTTGTGATTAAACAAAATTGCAAGATGCTGCAGAATTCATGGGCATTAAGTGGTGGAGTGATGACATCAGTGCCTTCTATAGAAACTGAAGGATGGTTAAGACTATGGACTCCCCTGCTGATGTTACAGATACACATTCTCGAGTTGATTTTCATTTCTGATCTTTTCATTTAATTCGAGGTCATCTGAAGTTATAGTTATAGTTCTGCTTTTTCTTACACATTTTGAGAAAAACAAAGGTTGTCTAATGAAGCTTACATGTGGCCCTATACTAGCATATATATAAATATATGTTAATACTATTTCAGGCTGTCTATTTCAATAGATCTTCCATCATTTAATGAATGAGAGACTAAATAACCAAGCAAAAGGTTTCCCCACACATCACAGTATCAGACATGTAAGCACAGTGACCGACAGACGGAGGTGACGAGACGGGCATGGTGAGGGCAGAAACACAAAAAAAATCATTCATACGGGCTGAAAAACAACCTTGACGGGGAGCAACTTCACCTCGAGAAAGCCTAGTGGCAACAAAGAGAGCCCACAGGCTCCAGATTACCCTTAATTTCCTGTACCAGAAGGCCTTGGTCATGGCAGCTCAAACGAGATTTCATTGCTTAATTACATATATTTGCTCAGGGTCAAGGAAAGGTTTGGAATCTGCTCCTGAAATCTTTTTTTTTTATGGCTCTGTAGCATTCGTGCCAACAGAGACAGCTAATGGATCCTAAGTGAAGTAACAACAGTGCATTGAAGACTTCAGGTCTCAGTATCTTGCGCAAAGAAAAATCTTGTTCACTTTGCTGGTGGAAGCAGATTACAGCTCACTGCTGGAAAATCTCCAGGAAAAAAGAAGGAAAAAGTTCAGAGAAAGAGCAAAAAACCAGTGAAACGCAGAAACCGACCCCGACATGCTGTACGGAACTCTTCACACTTCTTAAAAGTACAAAACTCTCCACAGTCGCTTGCATTTCTTATTTTACCAGCTGCATGCTTTCATTTTATTTGACATCTTTCAGCTTCCTCTGTGTGCATGCGCCAGTCTAAGCTTATGAGCACTTAAAACGAACTCTAAACGTTGCTAAAATGGATTGTTTTTCTACTTAGGGGTGTCAAGTCTCATTTCTAAACTATATTTTTTGTTTGTTTGTAAAATGACAACATGTCAAACAACACGTGGCTGAGGTAAGACCCTGCTAACAACTTCAGAGCAATAACACACCGGCAACATGAAACATTCAAAGTGTGAGTTAGCGATCAAGGAATATTAACAATACAATCCTCCTTCAGATCAGATTAGGCTACTAAAGTCAGACACGTCTTAGATACTGGAGAAAAAAGTCTTGACTAACGATATTCATGACTCACGTCCATCTACAGCTTTGAGGCATTCAAGATAGTTGGTCACAAAAATGGTTGGTTATGGTTTACCTGAAATCTCTGGCTACCAATTAGCGGTGGAAGTTTTTCTTTTTTTTCAGTTTTTTTTTGTTTAATAAGTGATATTCATTTGTTTAAATCAACCACTTTGGTGGCTTTGACGCAGAGGAAACCTTTTACACGGTAATAAAACCCACATCAGATGTGGTTCTGGTGCCGGTATAAATAGCAAATACTGTTTGGACAACTGTGCAATAACAAGGTCTTTCTGCAATGGTGACGTTGGACATATAAATCTGTTGGCCGACCACACATTTACCATCATTCGCTCCTTATTTTCCATTTCTCGTGTTCTCAGACAACAAAGGACAAGCTCGTCGGGCCCATTCTCCCCCTAGGCAGACGCAGGCCTCATAAATGTCTCCAGACGCAAGGACTCTGTCCACCATCTGACAATGATTAGGACAAAGCCTTGCTGAATACAAGCAGAGCCTGCACACTCAATTACTGCAGCACACCTTTATATGCAGCTAAACTAAACATGCCACCCACAGGTTTGTAGGTTCCTGCACAATGGAGACGCCAATCAGCAGCGAAATAATGAACGGCATTCAAGAGTCCTCGCAAATGTAAGACGATCAGCTAAACAGTGGACAACTGGGCGAAGAATAAAATCACCAACGTTTCCTTTTTGTGAGAAGCAAAAGCTTTTCTTTTAAGATTATATATATGTATGTGTGTGTGTGTTCAGCAACATAAAACAAAAGAATCAAGTTTACTTGGACAAATATACATCCTGTAAAATGTAGCCATTTTAAAAGTGACATACATGTGTGTATGTCACATACGCATATTAACCTTGTTTTTCACATCAAAAAATATTCTCTCTCTCTCGCACACACACACACACACACACACGCCAGGTCTCTTTCTGGCCCTCTCCTCCACCCAGACATCTGATAGTGATTATAAAGCGCAGCCTTAGAAACACAACTCGCTTAACTCTCAACTATTAAGTGACTTCTTCGTACCATTAATGTGCTTCTTTTCCCCGTCTGCATGACATACACATGCCTCTAGAGAAATATAAAACAAGAATGTTGTTGAGGCCTGTGAACGCAAACACACACACCTCAATCAAAGGCATGCATTCTCGCTCTCCTTCTGCCCTTATGCCCCCATTTTCAGGCAGGACCCTCATCCTGTCTGTGCCCTCCCTTCGCTCCATGTCCAGTCCCCTGGAACAGAACAGTCACGCCTGTGTGCACCGTTGATTAGCTAGAACCTGAACCCGGTGGCAACTTTGCTGTTCTTTACTGTGTTTCCTTTACAGAGAAACAAGACTCTCACACAACTTGAATTTCCACGTCCCATCCTACTTGTTTTTTTGTTTGTTTTTTTTACTAATGTAATTATAATATTGAGGATGTTTTCATCATTAGCAAGATTATTTTAATTTAGGCCAAATGTCACTGATGAAAGAGAATTCAGACAACACATTAACCAAACAGCCTGGACTCAGAATTGTGAGTTGGGGTGTGTGTGTGTGTGTTTGTTAATGCATATTTATACGTATGGGTGTCTGAATACGTGTGTGTGTGTGTGCGTGTGTGTAAAAGAATAGCTATAGTTAAGAGATAAGAGAGAAATATTGGTGCCACATGTGTGAGTTTTTAAAAAATGAAAACAAAAAGAGATGTTTTTAGGTATTCATATTGGAAAAAAAAAAGCCTGATGAGAATTCCTCCCTGCAGATGAAACCCTAATGATACGTCAAGGATTTCAAGCACTTTGTGTGTGACACTGCTCTAATATGAGTTCATCTGCTAAATGGTATTTGAACCTACAGGAGCCTGTTTGGGACATCTGGTCTCCCTTGCACTCTAAATTGCTCTGAATTTCCTCCTCATTTTGGATATCACTGTCCTGCTGATCTGGAAGAGCTGATTAGATGTTCTTTTTCAAATCATATAATTAAATCTACAAACAGCAGCCCTTCACTGCACGGTTAGCCTATACAGAAACTAGTAAAGCACTCAGAGAGGGCAGACCTTCGCCGAGCAGCTCATTCCTGGATCTGGATCATCACCAAAAGTTATAAATTGTTCTTGGTATCTTTATACACCAACCATGAAAAGTAGAAGTGAATCGGAGTTGATGTGTATTTTGATTTTTTTTCTTCTGGATCATCACCAAAATTGAATCGTCTGTTCCGGCTAGCAGTCCAAACATTTCCTAAAAGTTCCATCAAGATCTGTACAGAACATTCTGAGTTATCTTGCTAACAGACGGACGGACCGACGGACAAGCAAACGCAGCCAATCGCATAACCTTCATCTCGGCGGAGGTAACTATGCATCAGGCAAGGTCATACATGACCTACATCAGCAGATGTGAATGAACTACAGACTCCACCCAGACCTGCATCAATCAATAAAGTTGTTCAATAAGCATGAGAGTGATGCAGGGTGCACAAAACTCCCAAAGGTCTGCTTCACGTTATCGTCGCCTTGTGAGGTGGATTTGTGTAAATCCATCGGCTGTTCAAAGTGAAGAAACAGGCCCCCTTGAGATTTGATTTCACATGCATCAGATTCAGCGTCTCGGGGAGAAAATTTAATTTGGGACCAATCAGATGTAATTACTCTGGAATAATGACTTTGGAAGACACACTGACGAGCCCATCGTGGATTTATGCCTTGTGGGAAGGTAGTGTCTGCACAGGCAACGCGAACGTAATTCCAGCCGGCAGAGTATCAATGATGTGACACAAATTGCTACATCTGCAGCAGCAGATGGAGGACGTTTAGAGAGCGGGAAGCAGGCAGGAGGCAGACAGGGAGAATAATAACGAATGGCTTCTGAGTTTGATTATACACATTTGCCCCATCCTTTGCCAAATGACACATCTGCAGGAATCAAAGAAAGCCATTCATCATTCCAGACCTAAACGCACGCTGTGGAGAACAATAAGATGAGTCAGTAAAAGGGGGACACAGACCAAACTACACACCACCGTGAGGTGCAATGCCTTAGACACAATTTCTTCTTCCACTTAATAACATTCTTTCCTGGACATCTGTTTCTGTCGCTTTGACCTGCTGGCTTTGACTTCTTTGCCCCTTTCTTTCATTTACACCTTCACAGTGCCTGCCCGAGTACAAAGTTTGGTCAAAATAAAAGTCCCCCCTGTGTCTTTAGGTAGTGAGATATTCTGTTTTGCTGCTCTTGGGTTTTCGGCTCTTACTTCTCTATCTCACTAAAGTTAAAACTGGCAAGGGCACTGGGTTTTTTTTTTCTTTTTGTCTGCACAAATTGAAACAAGACTCGTCTGAAAATAATATTTCTCCCTTGACATCCACAAAAAGTGCATCAGTATATGACCTATCCTTCATTCCTTTGGCGAGTCTTGAGTAGTGCATATTGGTTTTTGGATAAATTCCATGGAGAATACCGACATCCTTCAGAATCCCCTCAGATTCATTCCACGGAAAACTAAAAAATATAGAATTTGTAGTACAATCTAAATATATAATAATACAAATGTAGAACAACACAAAAGGCACAGCTGCTACTAATCATGGTTAACTTTATGTGTAACGCCTGCAAGAATTTAGAGCTTGTGAGATGCTCTGTACAAAATTCCAATCCTTTAAAGTTGCCTAAAACAACTGGCTTTCATGGAAACTTTGCAAAATAAAATGTGTACATTTTGTGCAAATAACAAATAGATTCAGAGTCGATGAATATGATAATTTTCTGCAACCCTAGAATGAAGGGCACCTCAAATTTGATGAAATTGAGTGTTTCAGGTTTGGAGGGCAAGAGCGATGAAATTGCCCCAAAGGGGATCCAGATGGCTATTTTTCCTCTCTTTCAGCCCCCCACTCATCACTCTTTTTCCATTCCTTCCTTTGAGTGAACTGCAGCTCCAGTGATTACTTTGGTTAGGAATGAGCCAACCCAAACACAAGAGGACAGACTTGTGATCTACCAAATAAAGAACAGCCACAGAGTTCAAAGAAAAGTAAGCGATTTAAAGCATCCCCAGAACTCAACATGAGATTCATGTATGTGATTAGTGCTCTCCCTATTAATACACTCTAGTTTCATTCCTTCATTAAACATTTATATTACAGGTAGTTGACCACAATTGGCTCCGAGGGATTGGCCGTAAGCCGATTTGGTCTAATGTCTAACTTTACATAGCAGCAGATCAGAACGAGGCGGTAGCAGCTTTTACACATGCCTCAACCGATTCTGTGTGCTATTAGTGAGATTAATGGGTGATCATTTAAATATATCTTATACCATTGACACAGGCTGCTCTCAGTGCAGTATTACACCCAGTACTTAAGTTTGTCGTAGTAATTTGCTGATTACTATAATCTTTCTTTGGTTCCTGTAGCTGTCAGAGGGCTGAGACATTTCAAGTATCGTTTCTAAAAGGTGTTGATGCCAACTTACACATCGTTCAAAGGGGGGGAAAGGGGGGGGACACAGGGGGAGAATTGGTTGACCTGTGCATCCTCTATGATTTATAGAGCACAGGCATAGAATAACTCCATCATGAGATCAGAGGAGGATGTGAATTAAAAGTCCACCCTGAGGAGGAGAGGCGGAGTAACAGAGCCTAAAAAAGGGTAATGTAACTGTGCAGCATCACAATATGGTTGCAAAAAGAAAAGACTAATAAGCCAATGAAAATGCACAAACCAGAGTTATGATGCAAAAGCACAAGCTTGGCTACATTATTGTTACATCGATTCCACTGAATAAAACGTGCTGCTTTCAAAGTACAGAGGACTGATGGACATCTTTGTCACGATGTGCAGCAGCTGCCACCTGCAGCTCACGATCAGCACTATGAAAGACTGTGTGCTGATAACGGCTGTAGATTTATCAGCAGGCAAATAAAAAAAAAAAACAGATCCCTTCTGCAATTTCAATATGCTCAGCCACTAAAGTTAAGATTATTTATACACCAAGACATTCTGAAATATGTTGCTACGTCACATAGAATAGAATCACAATGTCCCCTTCTACTACTGACAAATGGTCTTCAACGGAGACCTGAAAAGTAGCTTCCAGATATATTCTGATGTCACAGTAAAATTGCCTTTTGTGATATAAAATGTCATCATTGCACCCCATTTGTGTAAAGCTGTGTCATATAACTGCATGGATTCTCAGTAATTATGGTCAAAGACGTGTTTCGGGAACAACAAAGGTTTAGTCAGTTCATCCTGAATGTTAATGAACCTTTGGTGAATTTGAGTCGTCACATTGTCCTGTCGATTGCATTTATTATTAACTGCATCTCTGAGCTCAGGTTCAATTTTCCTTATTAAAATAAATACATGAAATAAAATATACATTTGTAAAATATCAGACCCACACGTACACCAACATGGGGAAACACATTTTTTGAAATTTTTTTTAGTCAAATGTTTAACTTCTAACCATGGAAACAGAAAACAACAACAACAGTCTCTAAATAGCAAAAGGCATCCGTTTAGTACTTGGTTGCTATGTGAAGAAAAAATATTACACCATACTTCTGATCTGAAACCAAACTGAGCTCAAGATCAACCAAGAAAACAGAAAAATAAAATATGAGTGTAAAATCCACCACTTCAGTACTTGATTGTCGCTTTTAATATTATTTTTCTTCCATATATTTTGATGTAGAGTCATAAGAAACAAAAATGCTCTTGCAAGAACATTGACAGGTGCTTACAAATATTGATGAATGCTAGTTTTAGTAGTTATTAGTTTTGATTCAATAAAATGATGACATACCTTACAGTATTAATCACTGTCTGGGACGTGCACTAAAAATATGTGCTTGAACTTTGTGCAAATTTGTCAGTGTACACTTGTTGAAACATATCAAAGCCAGCTCAGGCAATAGAGCATGATTTTCCATCACCAAAAAAAAAAAGAAAATGCTTAACTCACCCCAGCTTCAGAGGACAACAAAGGAAGAACCAATAGGAAACATGTGTGTAAAGTCAAAGATCTTTCTCACACGCATGCAATTCTGCTCACTCAATCACATTTTATTTACAATGAAAAAAATAATACAGTTTTGTCACTTGACTTCCTTGATCCTCGGGCAGCTGCATGAGCCTTCTGTCAAGATAAAGTACCCAGTACATCACAGCACTGAGAGATGAAAAGCAAGGCATCAACGCAGGGACAGCATGAACAAAGTAAATCGCATTTACCTGTTCACATTAATCCTTGTTAAATCTGAACAAATCCATCAAAACCTCTGATGTTTCTCATCTGGGATCCAGACAGCCTGTGTGGCAAACATGCACGAGGTATCTCAAGTGTTTTCATGGCTTCATTTTCCAAATCAGGGCTGTTTCTCCAGTGATTATCCAGGAAGACACATCTAAAAGCCGTGTATTGTATTATACCTTGAACGATGAGTCCGAAGCAGAAACCACAGCTAATATTAGCCTGTCTGCAGTCCAGTCTGCACCGAGAGCTAAATCCCCCCTCTAATGACGAAACATTGAAATGGACCATCAACTGCGCTGTGAGTCAAGTGAACCTCATAGACCCCATCGGGAAATAAAGTTTTGGATTTGTTGAAGATCGGCCTATTTCATTGTCTTGAATAATTTTCCTTGAGCATTTTTATTAGTGGCAGCTAACAATCAGCAAAAAGTCATCTTACCAACGCACTATTTAGGAAAGATAATACAAGACATAGTGAGCACAAATCATTTTCAAACAGGAATATATAACTACTTACATCAAAAGCAAAGCGTGTTCACTAAAGCATTTTTTTAAAAAAACGAATTAACCATAGCTGGAGGAAAGAAGAAATAAGAGAAAGAACCTGCTGCTAAGTAAAGTTCTGTATTTAGACCACAATGTCCTCTGGCGACCTCTGCAGTAAAGCAACAGTGGGAAGTCTCGTTATTTTAGATTAGGTTCTCATTGATGTTGAAATGTTGCTGCACAAATGATGAAGGGGAGCAATGTGTTTGTGTTTTTGTTTTTGTTGTTGTTGTTGTTGCTCTTTAGGCGAGTCAGAGGTAGCTGATAAATGTAGAACAGTTTAATATAATTTGATATTTCACCCAGAGTTCAGTTTGAAAAGCTCATATTAAGCCTTTTTTCTTTCAATAAGTCTTTAACTTTGTAAGAATATCCAAGGCTTTCAGAAGCCTTTCTAACACACTCAGCGTGTTTAGAATTCGGGCAAACATTACTATAAATCATATTGACACTGTAATTAAGAACGAAAGTCCAAAGATCTAAGAGAAGAAGAACCTCAGGGTTAAAGCTCTTATCCACTCCATCTCTACAACAGGAGCAACGCTGGAGGAGCCCATCCCTGCTGAGCTGTCTTTATGAACACATTATTGTATATTTTTTTAACTATCTTAATAATCTCTGCTCGGATTTCACTTCCTTCGCTTGACACGTTCACCTGCACAGAAATACTGCAGTGAATATAGTACCGGTAACTCAAGTGCTTAAGGCTTTTACATTTTTCTGTGCAACCCCCCGCCCTCCATTAGTGGAGGAGCCTGAATATAGGATAGGACATGTAAGATATGGCATTCATCCATCACCGTCTCAGTTAAAAAGAATGAGACTTTGCAACTGAAGATATTTTCAGTCTTTGGTCTCCCTGAACACTTGAACTCTATTTCATCAGCTGCCACTACAACTCATTGTTTTGTCATTCCTTTCAGTTAACCTTAGTTATATCCAGTTTAGCATTCCCTGATAACAGCCTGACATGTCTGATAAAAATGACATTTGGTACACCTTAGATGGGGAATCCACAGATATCGCAGGGAAGTGTATATGTTACTTATATCGATCTGTGAGAGTTGTTATTTAATATGAACTAATTACTCTCCCATGGGATCCTTTTGCATGTAAATATGCCATTTAACTAATTATATTTCCTTTCTTGCATTCCACTCATTCTTGTAGACCAACAGAAAGAAAGTAAGTATTAAAAGTTGCTATTTGCAGATTATAGGAAAGTGATCTGAAAGTCTAGTATAAAGCACATTGTTCAACAGGAAGTAGGATTAAGAGTCTGAAATGTTCTCTCTCTCTATTTCTGTCTTTTAGAAACACAGATGGAAGCTTTTGTTTGTTTGTTTGTTTACAGCTGCTACATGAAACTCAATTATACAGTCAATTGAAGGTGCTGCTCAAATTAGAGTGCCGTGTTCCTGGCTTGAATAAGACTGTTGCTTCCAGTGAAGCCTCAATAACTGCATTTATTTATTAGACTAACAAACAAGGAATACAACGCATGCATGCAGGCAACCACACACACACACACACGTCTGGAGCTCTGCGCTTTTCATTCATATTTGCTGAGTGTTTTCCTGCGCAGGCCCCCGGTGTTTTCTGCCCAGGAGCCCCCGTATGAGGTGGGGTAAGATTTGGAGCAACAGTATTTTGCCATCTGGATATACATTTACACATGCATACTCTTGCGCCCACATACAGATATACTCTTGTCATAACCCACACTGACAAACACCTGGACCTGGTTACTGGACTCAGACGAGAGCTGAACGCTGTGTGCGTGTGCGTGTGTGTGTGCGTGTGTGTAGCTAGGGTGTATGGGGAATACTGGGCTGGAGGTCGTTCAGTGCTGGAGGCTGTCTACATTTTCATTTTATTCTCTCTGACCCCTCGAAGATGGGGGCTTACTTTCCAAGTCTCAGAAATTAAAAGTAGACATGTTGTTGTTACAATAAGTCTCCATTATTTTCTAAATGAAATGACTGCAGAAAGAGTAGCGTTTAACTTTTCTATTTAAACGAGAGGTCCTATAGTTTACATTGTTTAAATGGCATCAGCCCAGACACTATGTCATACAATAGCATCAAATATTCACAAAGAGATGACAGATTATGCACAGTAGAATATTTAATAAATACTATGTTGTATACTTTCTTGATTTTAAAGCTTTAAAGGATTTAATGCCCTGGAAGATTGTTTGGTTTTAATGTAATATGAAATTAACTAATGTTAACTAATATAACATTTAAATAGCTCCCACTAGAGTAGAAGCATAAAGTAGCAAAGTAAAGTAAACATGCCTCAAAATTGTCCTCAGTAGTGAGGCAAAGGGCAGCGTTCATAAATTTAAACAACCCCATATGCACTGACCATATTTGCCATAAAGCACATTTCCATGTGCTTAATGGGTTTATTTCTGCCCGGTCACCTCACACCTGGGATACATTTTATTTGAGTACTTGAGTTCCACTGGAGGTTCACTATAATACATTGATTCTCTGGAGATGTGACTTTACAACTACTGAGTTTACTAAAACACAAAATTATGTCTAACCTGATGATATCAGAAGGAAGACAGTTGTATGGCATTTTTATTTGTGCCAACTGTGATTGCATTTGTTTACATCCGACCAGAAGGAAAAACAACTTTTTTTTTTGTACAAAATGTGAAGCCAAGGTTATTTCTAGCTTTTCAAACATATTCTGTTCATCAATCAGCAATCGAATTTAACCAAGACAAACGTGCGGCAAGAAGTAAATGTAGTTCATTTCAGCTGCTGCCTCCGTGCAAACTCCCACCACTAGACCAGATTCTCACTGCGCAAAGTTACATCCTGAATACCTCCAATTAACGCACCAGTCGGGCGCGCAGGAAATGTGTCAACAAACAAAAGAGCAGCAACTCCTGTCAATCAGTCACGATTGAAAACTGTTGGAACGCGTAAAGAACAAAGCTTCTCGTTAGTGTCTCTCGCCTCCACGTCCTACTTGAGCTACTCACCGTTTCTGTTGACTTCTTACCATGAGAGGAAAAGTTATTGCACTCGGGAGCTGCTCCGTACAGATGTGAGGGGAACTGTTTCCAAACCACACCGCCGACCTCTCTCTCTCTCTCTCTCTCTCTCTCTCTCTCTCTTGCTTGCACACACACACACACACACACACACACACACACACACACGAAAACCTCAGCTCCTCCAAAAAAGGAGTATGAGGGGTGATTAATGCCACACAGAAGGTATTGCCTTAGCTGGAGCAAACTGAGTGAAGACCTGCTGCAGATGGATCCTACTCTACATGGCGTCTGTTTACTGTAACACTTCAAGGAGATCCTGACGTAGGGTATCTTCCCTGAGATGCAGCAAGATAAATACCCCCCTAAGGTTGAGACACATGATGCAGAGGTGGTTGTGGTGGTGGCGGCTGATGACTCTGCTTAAAGCTGAGAAGGCTAATGCAACCCAAATGCAATACGGAAAAAAAATAGCGGTACAGAGGTACTTTATTTAAAAGGTTGGGAATAAATGTGTGTCACTGTACTAAAGGATAGAGATGACTAGTTGATGTCAACAAGTAATATCTTAATTTACTTATTCTCAAACATATCACTCAACTAATCCAATCACATTCTTTATTCTCACAGGATCTACTTTTTTGCTCTGATTTCTTCTCCCTGTGCCCTTTGAGTTTCTTCAGCTTTATGTACACGCTAAAATGAAAAAACTACATACAAAGAAACACAAATGCACATCGTTTATTAAACATTACAGTTCCAATTGTAGTTAGCTTTTCTTAGCATTTTGTATGCATCTGTATACCTTCGTCTACTGTTTCAGAATTATGTGAAATGAGTAAAAGTCAGTATTGTTGCCTTTTTTCTACCAAAAGTTAAACTTCAGATAAGACATTCTTCTCTATAGAAAAAACAATTTAAAAAAAAAACAGCCGACTACACAAGGATTATAGTCTCTAACATATTTGACCTTGTTTTCCTGCAGGCCAGGCAAGAAAAAGCCAAGTTTATGAAGCACACCACAAATAAATAATGGAATCCAGAAAAAAACATTGTCAAGAAAGGTCATTCTATCATAGCAAGGAGAAACACATACATATACATATTCTGGGCTTTATATTATTTTATTCAAAATTTAATTTTGTATGTATTTATTGAAGATTTATTGCCAAGTATATCACCCATAAATCAACACTACATTTGCCTCACTGCTATAAGGTAAAATAACTAAATGTAATGTTTTTTGCAATGCTAACAGTTTCACATGAAATCTAAAAAAAAAAATACATCAAATTTTTTAAAAACTATGATGTTGTTCTACGCACGTATCAAGGACAAAAGTTGTCACCATTGCCACAAGCATCCAGCTCACTTGCATTGAATTACTATATGAATAATGTTTTGATGAAAATGTTTATTGCACATACAATATTTGCAGAGTAAGAACTACAGCATCCAAACATACAAAAGACGCCTGAATATGATTGAAATTCTCTCTTAAAAGATGCTTATCAGACTGTTGAATCTGCAGCAACACATTAACACAAAGATAAATGCCTGCTCAGAAAATAATTCTCTCTGTAATCGTTCTCAATGGCTACGGATGTTTACTCTTCTTACTGCCTAATTATACGTGTAATGAGATTTAATGGGTTCGGGATACTTAATGCAACTATAAATCTTATGATTTGTCTACTGTCATGCTTCAAGATTAAACTCAGGATTAAGAAGCAAAGACGTGCATCACAATGCCTATTATTTATTGTCAGAAAACAGTTATTGCTTGTGGTACCACATGAATACTGCAAATAAAATTCAGATAAAGTAAAGTAAAAAGATGCTTTTGATATAAAATAGTGCTCTACTGCAAGATATTTTTCCGCTTACGGAAATAAAAGGTTATGTCTTTTGTCTAAGGGCTCTGGGTCCCTGTAAATTCAGTTGTTTATATGCATACAAGGCAGTGCTTATCTTATCCTGAATAGGAAGAGCCACCTCTTGTGCTTGTTTGAGTATTGCATGAGTTTCACTGATGGACGAACTTAAACGTCCTACATAGGATTTCCGCATTGACTACCAGGAGAGGACGGATGGCTTGGAAATTGTAAATTCATATTTTCAATGTGTAAGCATGTTTCTTGCAAAGAGGTTTGTCTTTCTTGGAGAAGAAGGTCTGGCCTTCCAGAGTGGTACAGCACACCTGAGGTGAGGGGAAAAAGCCCCCCCAAAAAAAACATTTTTTTATTAGTGAACTGTTCAGGATATTTTAAAAACCCTTACTTTTGTAATTCAATTTCTCCTTATTGTGTAGTCACTATGCCATGACAATAAAGGCTTTCTATTCTATTCTATTCTATAAATACCCAAACTCATTTACATGCATTGAAGAGATTTTGCAGTCAAACAAACAAAGAATGGGGGTCGAATAAACCTCACTGGCAATTAATTACTGTTTTGCCCTACACGACTCTTCACTTACTGCGCAGACAAAGCAAGTGTCGTGCCAGATGTAGCCGAGTGCCTCCAGGAACTTGTCACCGGCCTCAATGGGGAACTCGCAGCCATGGCAACTGCTCCCAAACAAACTGTAGAAGTCTATTTTGTGGACAAAGCATGACGTATTGGTGACAAACATTTATTAGTCTTTCCACAAAATCAGTTATCAACAGAGTCATCATCATCACTCGCCTTGTTCACAGTATGGCTCTCCATCCTCCAGGTGGAAGGTGTTGTTTCTGATTGGCTGCTGACAGGAAGCGCACAAAAAGCAGTGGACATGCCATGTCTGTTTGAGGGCATTCATCACCTCCTGTGAGCAAATGCAAATAATGCACATTAGTTGAAGGCACCAGCTAATATTGCTTCTCTGGCCATTATTTGCAAACAGTACAGTTAGGTATCAATAAAAAGGATCAATTTCTACCATCATACACTTATAGATGTATGTAAGTGTAGACAATGTGTCAGGAATTGTGCAACATGTCACAAAATGTTATGCCTTCTCTTTCATGTGGGGCCACATTCCCTCGCTTATAATAGATAAACCACTTTTCCTACCCTTAAACTGTGAGAACAAGACACGACAGGGGATCAATGGAAAATTGGTGAGCCAGAGTGAAATAAAGGATTAGAGGGGAAAGGGGTGAGAAAACCAGTTAATAAGTGGCCGTAAACTGGCTGAAGATGTGTGAGAAATGGAGGGTTGAAAGGGATTGAGGCCAAAGAGGTTAGAACATGTGAGGGATGAATGTCAGAGCTGGTACTGGAGCACTTTGGGTTCACCAACACTCTCTGGGCCTCTAAGCCTAATTTTCCAAAAAGCCCCACATTCTTTAGTTTCAGTGGTTTTCACTGCAGAACATTTGTAAAAAATATTTGAAAATATTTGGAGTTAGACCTGCATTGTAGTTAAAATGCAACTTTTAAAAAGTGATTTTTGATGAAACATACATTTTGAACTCCTTATTTAGTTTCAAATGGAAAATTCTTACTAAAATAAAAACAAATCACAATTCAGATGAAAAAGAGCTTTTGCTGGAGAGACTGGAAAGTAGTAAAGATAATGTAAAAAAAAAAAGTGTCAACACTGTGTACTGATTTGTGACGATCATAAGTTAAATGTCACAACCCAAATATGTAAAGGCTAAACAATTATAGTAAAATATTTGTCATGTGGGAGCTTATATCAGGTATTGAGTATACAAAAATACAATCACATATTCTTTATTCACACGGGAATGGGCAGGCTACTTCTATTTTATTTAATTATTAATTAAATCAGCGTAGTGTGTAGAATCCTTCTGGACACACACAGAGACAAACATAGACACACTTTGCTGATCTGTTTCTATTCACACGGACTCACCCCCAGTATCTTGGCCTGGCAGCGGCTGCAAACTGGAGCAAAGAACTCCTCATAGCAGTGTTCACAGTACACAGACCCCTTCTCTTCCACAAAGCCAGTATGTGCAAGGGACGAGCGGCAGTGAGCACAGTTAAATTCCTCCTTATGCCACGATTTCCCCATTGCTACCAGAAATGGCCCTCTGAAGAAAAGAAAAAAAGGAATAGGCAGAGACAAACGATAAAGGAAAATCAATGTTGAGATTTTTCATGAAGTTATAAAGTATCTTCATATGTCCAAAAGGTAGAGAAACCTTTCAGAAATCATGTGTGTGTCTAAAGGTCTGCTAGAAGCATCATTCTCTGCTTCCCCTCAAACAACACTTGAGTATCATCAACTGTGATAATCGGGTAAAGAAGGATAAAGACAGGAACTCCACACAAAGTGCTTGCTTTATAAACCCAACCATGGCAGCTATTAGCATGTGTGTGCCATCCTGCCATTAGTGTCGTGCAATACAATGCAACAAAGGCTTAATGAGATAATGCTGTAACACATGAATGGACTGAAACAAGAGGAAATCTGCAAGTACAAATACATTTTCAAGATTATAGCTAATTATCTCAACCTTCATGGTTATTTCAAAGCACTGTCCATCTCCGCCGAGGGATTCTATTCACCATTCATCAAGATAATCCTCAAATGGGAGACAAAAGACTGATCATGAGTTGCTATCAGCTCATCTTGTGTGCGCCCGTGTGCAAGTGTAACATCCCTCTCAGGTTCGATTCACTGCAGATGCAACTTAATTCCCTCGTACCCTTATCTACATCTACAGTCAGATGTTTGCAGCGCTACAGTTTCATACACAGATTATTTACTCGAGATCATTCAATTCAATTATTTTAAGTGCCTAGCTGGGACACTGAATAATTGAAAAGTGGACATATTTTCCTTTGTTAATTTATTAGTGTACCGATCACCTTCTGACTAAACACTGCACAGTAGAAAAGTGCGATGGGATGGAACTACGCTCTGAAAGTCCACCGTCTTCTTTACCTAATTATAAGTACCGTAATTGCTGAACTATTATGCGCACCTGTGAAAAAGCCGCACCCACTGAATTAAAAAAAATATATATTTTGTACTAAAATAAGCCGCACATATTCGTAAGCTGCAAGTGCATTGAGACAAATGATATTTAACGGAACACGGCTCGTAAGTCGGCAAATCAGATCCGTAACTTCGGGATAAGGATTGGCTCTAAGGGCTGGGTCGGTCGGGCTGGGGTGCGAAGCGGGGCTGGGCTCGAGCCGCGGCTGGGGGAGCAGTCGCCCCGTCGCCCTCCCCTCTCCGCCCGTCGGAGGCTGCGCGGCGCGCTCGCGCGCCTGGCGGGTTGTCCCCGTCCCCCTTGCCCCCGTGCCCCTCATCCTCCGTCCGCGGGAGCGTGGTGCGGCAGGGGTGGGGACGCCCGGGAGGTCGAGGGGGCGGGTTCCTTCCCCGCTACGCGGCGCGTTCGACGCCGCGTAGCGGATGGCGGACAGGCGGCGGGGACCGGGTACGGCGGTCCGGCGGCGGCGACTCTGGACGAGCGCCGGGCCCTTCCAGCTCCGCGCAAGCGGGGCTTTCCCTCCGGGCGGGCGGGCGTTAATTTTGTAACGAAAATAAATAGGCTTTAACGAAACACGGCTCGTAGAGAAAGTGGGAAAATATACGTAAATTTGCCGCGTCGTTGCATAAACCGCAAGGTTCAAAATATTGGAAAAAAGTAGCGGCTTGTACACCGGGAATTACGGTAGGTGTGTGTGGGGGGGGGGGGTTCCTGATGACAAACCCCATAATTTATATGTAATTCTGGAATGATTAGGATTACAAAAGAGATTCAAATAAATATTAATGGGAGAAATTATTTTATTCGCTTTAGTATTTGCACCTCACCTGATAACCTTATTGCAGTGGGCGCACATGGGTGTACGAGTCCCAGCAGGCATGTGTTCTGCCATTTGGACAAGGGTGTCCTCATCTTTAGGGTGGGGCTGGGGCACCGGTCGGGGTGGGATGTAACCCTTCGGAACACTGGGACTCCCATTACCCGTCATAGTGAAAGATGGGGTGATCAGACCACGGCCTGCAGGATATGGAGTAGAGAGGACAAAGGCGATACTTATCAGGGAAACAGAAGGGGAACAAAATTATAGGAAGAACAGCAGATGAAAAATCAAAGAAGTGAGCACATAGAAAGGGCTGTCTGCATTTCCTGTCCAGGTGTGAAAGTCATTTGACCTCTACCCTCTTTGTCTCTACACCCGGTAGGTGTCAGGGCAGTGCATGCAGTTGGCTGATTCCTGCTGTCATAAAGAAGGATTCAAGTCATCAATCCACACATAGTCATTCACTCCGCCTATTGCAGTTGTGCATGCATGCACATGACCAA
This sequence comes from Brachionichthys hirsutus, assembly GCF_040956055.1. Taxonomy (NCBI): domain Eukaryota; kingdom Metazoa; phylum Chordata; class Actinopteri; order Lophiiformes; family Brachionichthyidae; genus Brachionichthys; species Brachionichthys hirsutus. The sequence continues at coordinate 4,437 of NW_027180538.1, read as the reverse complement.
ATGCACTACACACACACACACACACATAGGCCACCAATACATTCCCTCTGCAAAACCACAGACACCTGGCTAAACATACAGGATGGCCTTTAATCTTCACACGGCTGTAGGTGCAGTGTTTTGTATGTGTGCATGGCGGGGCTGCTTTCGGAGGCTTCCTTCACCACTCCTTGTCATGAAACGGAGATTGGCTTACATTTAATGCCGGCGCAAGGCGGTATTCATTTTAGCGACCTGCAAATGCAACAGTGACATATCATCATGTTCTCATCTTGCATGATAATCCTGGTAGCAAATGCTCACTGTGCAATTATTCTTGCAGTAACTTATTCATATGTGATCATTTACAAATTGAACATGTTAGTGAACATTATCAGCGATTAGGAATCGGTTTCTCCTCTAAGTCTCAGAGCATCTCGCTATTAGGTCTTTATTTCGACTGAGGGAGCTACTTATTTCAAGTGCCCACAAGAATCCTAAATTCATTCTGGTTTGCCCTCCGGTCCTACGTAGGGTCACGATGGATGACCCAGTTCATTGGCATATCGTTTTTGCGTGGTCTTTTGATTCATTGTGAGTGTCTGGTGTTAGGTGGCAACCGTTTCTTTAATGTAATGACAAGATAATTTGAGGTTATATAATATTACAGTTTGAAGTTTCAAACTATTAGCAAAGGTGTCATTAATCACACAAGCAGGTGAAGCTGCTTCAGGAAACACCATTTGTATGTGTGTGTGTGTGTGTGTGTGTGTGTGTTTGTACATTTGAACACCATTATAAGAAGTCAGGCTGAAACGATGACTTCAGTAACTGCAGCTCAGAATTCAAAATGGGTCGATGCCTCGTTCTGATTCTGCCTGATCTCTGGATTCTGTCTATTTGCCTGCTCCTAATCGGATTTGTTTGCAGGTTGGACTGTTTATGCGGTTTGGAGTAAAATACAGGTTTTGGATTCTATTCTCTTGTCGTGTTTTTTGGTTTCCTTCGTCAGTTTTGTTACAAGTAGTTTGCAATTGTGACCAGTATTTTGTTGCAAATATAAAATAACACAGTAATGAATCAACAATTTAATTCAAGAAGTATAATTATGTTGTATTAAAGAAAACTTTACTAATTTGCAGGTGAATCTGTTGCTAGATAATCATTGTAGATTTACAGTATAATTTGAAACTGTAAACTAATGTAAACATTTTAATTGATATTTTATTCTTTTTTTTAATCTTTTCTGTATAGGTTTTAAATGTTCGGTTGTACTCGCATTCAGGTTTTTCTACGTTGTTTTTCTGTAAGCGCTGCTTTGGAGAAAAAGAAGAGGAAAAGTCTACAATGACCTATTTTGTAACATATGCCACGCTTCAAAAATGGAAAATAAGGCTCTTTCCTGTTGCTAACTGGCTCCAATAACATTCAATCCAAGAGCAATAAATCAGTTTTACATTATGTCACAATTTGGAACTAAACATTCTCGCATGAGAAAATGTTTAACTACAGGGAGAAATATACTAACCCATCAAAATGTGTACTTTAAATAAGATTTTGTTCCTAAAGAAGAGTTTATTTTTAAGAAACTTTATAGGGGACATTTTGAGGCGCATATGCCACCATGACTTAGGATAAAACAGCAGCTCAGGCACCCAATTCTGATTACACCACCATTTCTTTGTCTGAAACATTTCCAACATGTCAATGGTAAAAGTAACCCCACCTCCCAACACACACACACATTCTTTTGTTTGATTTGGCAGCAGGTTGAGGCAGTAATGTACGACTCCACAGTTTTCATATAGTAATTGGCTTGATGAAGAAAAACTTATTTTAGTGACTAAAAGCCATGCATTATGCTGCATTCCTTAACATGTGGTCAAAATGTTATTTTAGCCACTAAATAGGAGACATGATGATTATGGCTTGGTCCCAGCTCCATGAATTAGGCTCAATACATTTTGGCAAGAACAAGCGGTCATTGTGAAAGTGTGAAAGAGGAAATAAAAACCATTTAGGATGCTCTGCTATCAGGAACGAACAGCGCATCCACGGCCCTTACCCTGGGCTGCAGCAGGTCCTTTGGCCATCGTCTTGACGACCGCAAAATCATGGCTGTTCAATTCTGGCTCCTCTCGCTCATCACTGTAGGGAGAGACAAAATATAAATAGAGTCATGTTTTTTAATCAAATGCCTTTATTCCAAGCACAACAGTTAAACTAAATGTATTTCAAAATGTATGGAAATTGCAAAATCCAAAACTACTCTTCGCATCACGCCCAATCAGCATCCAGTCGTGGATCGCCCAATAGCAGCAGTTCATGCAGCTCATCGTGTCTGTACTGAACACTTTTAACTGTTGCTAACCAAACTAACACTCCCAACCAAATACATTTGAGATCCCAGTGTAGTTACTACCTCTATAAGAAAAGAGAACTAAAACGACAGGGGGGAAGAAAAAAAAAAAGACCAGCAGAGCTATTTTTCAAATTTCTTGTCAAAACACAGCTTGACAGATTCCAGACCACCTACTTGCTGACAGACCACAGGCAAACGTGGTACCAACCAAAACACAGCGTGCAGCAACAGCTGAAACAGTCCAGCACTCGACTTCACAGCAAACTTCCTACGTGTATCTACGCCACGAACAAAAACATTTGCCCACATGTGACTTCCACAGCAGAGCAGAGTCCCAGGCCTCCGATCTGATGGATAGGTGACAGGTAGCGTTGGACAAACCCACCCAAAACCTGAGACAACTTAAAAATGAATGTAGCATGAGGCTCATTCTAGCAGAGAGATGCAGTGTCTAGCAGTGTTAACCACAAAAAGAAGACAACATCCTTACAAATACGATTTCACCACATTGTGGGCATCGACAGTGAGATATGCAACTGTGCAAAAATAATTCACGTCCGTTATATTCGAAACGTTTCACTCTCAGCGATGGTTTGTGTGCTTCTTTTCAGGTTGTGAAGCAACAGACTGAAACAGTGATCTTGCATCTGCAGCGTGGCAGGCCATTTTCACAGCCCCCCCCAAGAAACTAAGCTAAATTTCACATTTTGGGTCAAAGGCTGAGCAATTTTAAGTGGCTCCGCAGCACAATTTAGTGTCAATCACACTAAATGCTGCCAGAAAGCAAATTGAAGTGGCAACACTGAGCGAATGAGCTCACGGGTCAGGCAACAAAGAAGATAGAAGCACAGAGCAAAGATTAGTGCTAAAATAGGTGTTCGGTTCACAGGGAATGATGCTATGGAACATTTTGTCTGTACAAACATTATTATTCTTTATTATTCTTTTTTTTTATGGGCAACATGCTGTTCTCTCACAGATTGTCGCTCATGACAAAATGTTCTCTTGCAGAACAAAATATATGAAAAATAACCCCCCCCCCAATTATAATCATAATGCAAAATGCAAAATGGTCTCTACTTGCTGTGGGGTTTTTTTTGTGGTTTTTTTGCAATGCTCTATTTTTGGCTTTCTTGCAGTGATAGTGCTCATTCAGCTATCGTAGTGGAAGCGAGATAAATAAAAGTTTGGCCCTAGAGCCTCAAACCCTCCACTGCTTTTTTAAAAATTATATAAAATGTATATCCTTTCTATGGGGATCAAGTGCATGTGTGTGCGCTTTTATGCGTTTGAGAATTTGTGTGTCTATCAGTGGCAGCTGAAGAGCCTGGGTGGGCCATTAGTTTCTGCCCAGATGTATTACACATGTAAATGCATGGTGGTTGCATCGCATGCCAACAGTTGGTTCACCGTCTTCCCCTTGTGCCCTGCCTGGTGGGGCTCAAAGGAGACAAGTGTTATGGCAACTGCTGTCATAGTTACTCTGAGTTTTGTCTGTCTAAAATGAAAAATAAAGAGTGAAAGTGAAATGTTCTGGCTTCACTTTAAACTGTGGCTGTGGCCCAATGGTATTGTAGATGGTCGGTGGTTCGATCTCCAACCTCGCAGTCCCCATGTCGAAGTAACGTTGGGAAACATACTGAACCCCACATTTCTCCCAGTTGGCTCCCAGTGATGGTGTGACGTAAAGTCCATCTTGTTGTCACACAGCTTTTACTTGTAGTTATGATAGTCATATTAAAATATATTGAATGGATACATGATTTGGAAAAGGTATAAAATGCAAACTCTCTTCAACAGCGATAAAATAAGCTACAGTGTGATGACAGGGATTGTGATAAACACTCCCAGTGGGCTGTTGTGTTCGCATTGATTTCGGGTAATCAGCTTTAGTCCTATCTGATACAGTCCTAATCTATGTGTCTGCAGTCTGTTTCCTATAGAGAGAGCAATCTCTTTTCATTCTCATTCTCATTCTTATTTCATTCTCATTCTCATTCTTAATGTTTTTTTCTTTTCTTTTTTGTCTGACAGAAGGAGCCGGTGGATATGATGCATGCTATCGTCTGAGATTTATTAGACTTTTAGCCAGTATA